>NC_091827.1:68967070-69151070 GCF_038994185.2 Dermacentor albipictus
GTCAGGCCTTCTGTAACGACCGACGTCAGCAGTCAAGCTTGCCTGTACCGCCAATAGTTGTTGGCGGCCACACTTGCAGGCGCAATGCGTCCTGAATGGCTCAGTAGCATATACGACGTCACACTGCTCAAGGAACGAGGTTCCGCTAAATAAAGAGGTTAGAAATCATTAAAAGCACCCTTACTTTTTGTAGGTGGGGCTGTCTTTGTTAAGAGCGGCGTTGACCGCAATAAGCCCATCTCTGAAGAAAGCGTACGTCTTTCTGGGACATTTGAACTCAATATTAATTGCACAACATGGTGTTTAATGTTCGGCTTTCTCCCTTACGAGATCGGCACTCTGAGTGCAGTGTTTCCTGCGTCATGCACATGCCAACGTGGAGCGCAGACCTTAAACAATCTGTCTTGGCTACTTCAATTTGACGTTTCGTTGTTACGAAAGAGTCTCCTCGTTGCTGAAAGCGAGAGGCCCAATGACTTGCACTGACTGCCAAACGTTGCACAGTGGCCCAACCCGCCAACTCGTAGCTCGTATACGGAAAAGCACAACAGGACAGGCTGCCTCGGACCGCACCCCTCCTGACGGCTGCGGCGTTTCGGTTGCTGCTGCGCTCTCCCTCTTACCCCCTCTTTCACTCGCTTTCCACCCTGTGCAGCGCGGTTGAGGTGCCCTCTCCTGAGAGACCGTTACTGAGCCGGACTTTATCCAATTCTTACCCCTCGCACACGTTTCGCCGGTCGCAGTTCCCCATGCTCACAGAAAAGGGTATGGTTCGATGGACAAGAGCAATAGATGAACGTTGGATTGCCTGGTGGTCGCCGTTGCTGGACCCTAGGGTTCGGAGCCGCAGATTCAAGCAGGAGTCAGTGGAGCCATGTCCTGCGTCAACGCTTTCCACAAAAAGTATTGTCCCGATCTGAGCGTGGTTGGCAAGCCTGGTTGTCGGCGTTGGCCAGCCTGTCTCTCTAGCGAGTCCTTGAGGAAGACTGGCGGGTGCTCGACAATGTCACGACTGTTTCTTATCTGTGCTGCACCTGAAGGCATGTGCGGCTTCCTTTTTAGATGCTTCTTCATTTCTATTTCTTCTATAATGGCTCTGCCATCGATTTCTCTAAGCGCCTTTGGTCCCATTTGTCACTTTGGGGATACACAAGATTGACTGATTGATAGATTGATTGCGTGATTTATTTATTTATTTATTTATTTATTTATTTATTTATTTATACAATCCACGCATTTCCATTCTGCCTTCAAGTAGTATAGTCGTGTGCCGTTAGCAACATAGTAAACTATCGGTCATTACGGAGAAGCCATCTTCCCTGTTGCATTTTGTTTTAGAAGGTCCATCTGGCGCACTAGCTAGGATGCAAGTTGGGTTGACCTACTTGAGTGTTTGCTACGTGCTCTCACGGCTTTTTGCGAAGAGGGGAATGTGGCATGTTCACACACGTTCAGTCCAAAGTCACATGGAGTATCATGATATCTTATTGATGGTCTGGGAGAAAGAGAGGCTGAGATGTGACCTTACCGGACGACCAACATTAAAAAGCTTTTGGAAGTAGTTCATCTGGTCACTCACTTTGTTTTAAGCAGAGAGATAGTGTGCTATTAAGCTGTATTTGCATGCGTGCGCCTAAATATCAACGCGTAATGTTGTATATTCATATGTTTGTTTTGCATGTTTAATGACATTAAGTTATTAGGTTTCTTTCTTTACGGTGTACCTGTTCTGATGCTGCAAATCGCAGCTCGAAAAGCGGTTTGCCGAATACTGGCTTTGACGTTGTCGCAGCGCCAATTATGAAAAATAGCAGAATATTTACGCCTTTTGCTTGCTTTTTTCGCCTGTGTTTTCGTGCAAACGCGACAACGTATGTTTACTACTCACACATAGCGCGCCGGCCACAATTTGTATGACATATTATGTGACAATTTATTTGACGGATCTACTGTTACGTTGCGACATATATGCTAATCATTTTTTAGTTCAAAGAAACGTAATACGCGATAGAAGGCACACAGGACACAGCACAGTGTGGCATATTGTGACATATCTGACATATGTGACATATCTGTTTTGTTGACATATATGCACATTACTCAGGCGCTTTGTCCAGTTGCGCGCTTAACAGGAAAGTGCAAGAAACTGTAATCGCAGTTTTGAGTAATAGCTCCGGATTCCTGAAACGATCTTAGTGGCATGAACGAGGAAAATACTTCGTGACCACAATCAGGCAGGCGTCTTGTGTCCAATGGCGTAAATGTGAAATGCGGCAGCGAGAATCGGATACAAACTATGTAAATATAAGGACATGCGCCTTTGACCTAAGACTTAATTTGTCATGGCTGAAGTTCATTAACAAGAAATGGTGGCATCAACATCAATGCAGCGGTCACCATCATCAAAAACACCACCACAATTACGACCACTTCCCCATCAGACGTTTGAACTCGGAACAAATCATGCCATAGCCTGAAAGTTTTTGAGAAAACCTTTTTTCTTGAAGTAGTCGCATTTGTGGTCAAGTTGTTCGTGACAGGGGATGCATGTTGACATCATTACAGTCCCCATAGAATCCAGATTTATAGTTCGTGAAGTTGCACTGCTTTAGATGGTGATGTGAATAGCACTGCTGATAATCACTTCCATCAAAGGGCGTGGTGCTTCCTGAAAGTAACGCTTTGAACTTAAAACATTTGCTGTGCAGCTTATCTACACTACACCAATTTTACTGTCAGTATGTTCCCTCATTTCGGTGGACATTTGTGTTGCTTGTTTTTGTTTGTGTTTCTAATGATGCCTTGTGTCCACTTCTCATCAAGATTTTCCGGCTTTCACATCACTCTCAATGATACACTGACACGTTATTTTTGTTGTCAATTGTTGATCACCCTTCAATCAACCGCTTCAATCAACCGACTAATTCAAGGTCTGTCTTCTTATTAAAATGCAAAAATTTCTGTGTTGCGCCAACTGAACATAAACTGTGATGCCTACGTTTTGACGATCTTTTCGACGAAGCCGTTCTGAACTTTATCTCCTTTGGCGACTTGACGCAAGTAACCCAGATTATAGCTTGAGGCGTTTGAAACTTTTGAAGGTCGCACTTCTCGAACAGCGTTGCCACAACATCATGCAACGTTGCTGGCCTTGCCGCTGTGCCACTCACTAGGCTGTTCAGGGCGACTGGTGTGCTCTGACCACAAATGATACTGAAAATAATTATTTCAATTATAACGCCTCCCCCCCCCCTCCAGTATTACATCGGCGACCTCCTTTTACGTGTAGCCTGCTTCATTCACCATTGAGTCTAAATTCTTCAGTTAGCATCTCGACTTAAATGTCTGTATCGTACAATTTGTTGATTAATTCACAAAGTGCACAGAGCCATCGCTTTGCGAGTAAAACCAACGAGTGCACATTTCTCAGGTGAAAGCTACAGACCTTGCCTTCTCAGGTATGTTGACACAGCCGTTGAAGCCTTCTAAAGTCGTGCGTGGACTTGCACACGTGTCACTCCTGGAGCCCATATGCAAATGTCACCTGCATACACGGAGAACTGAACGGTTTTCGGTAATGAATCGGCGAGACCAAAGAACTCCAGGTCGAACAGAGTATAGGGCTGAGTGCTCCATTTTGCGGTGCACCCCGACTCGTATAGCTAGACGGAGATTGTCCGTCTTCAGTCAAAATAAAGAAACATGTTCCATTCAAATAGCTGCGCATCCAACGAAAGGCGTGTTCACCAATCCCTACAACTTCTAAGGCGTCCAGAATTGCATGATGATCTACATTGTCGTATGCACCTTTAACATAATGAATAATAACAAATAAATATCACTAATAAATAATAAATAATAAAGGAATAAGGCCGCAGTGATTCGTTTCAGATGTTTCTGGTGCTGTAAATATGTTAGAAGATCAATAACGCTATCCATTAGCCAGCCAGCCATTACCTCCCGAAAGACGTCGTAAAATTCCCAGTACCCACTGCGGTGGCTTAGTGGGTATGGTGCTGGGCTGCTAAGCACGAGCTCACGGGATCGAATCCCGGCCACGGCACCGGGAAATGCGAAAACACCAGTGTACTTAGATTTAGGTGTACGTTATGTACCCCAGGTGGTCCAAATTTCCGGAGTCCCCCACTACGGCGTGCCTCATAATCGGAAAGTAGTTTTGTCACGTAAAACCCCATAATTGAATTGAAAATTCCAAATACGATTCTAACCATGTAGGGATAATTCTCTCCATTACCTTGCCGACACAGCTGGCCATTGCTATTGGGCGGTAAGAAGACAATTCCAATGGAGATTTGCCAGATACCGATTTCTTGGCGTCACCATTGATAAAGACTTGTCTTGGATCCCTCACGTCTTGTACATGACAAAGCGTTTGACCGCATTGTGGACCTTCTTGCATTTCTCGGCGGGAAGTCCGGGAGCGCAACAGTACCATCAATGTTGCAACTATATAAAGCACTGTTTTTGGGCTTCCTGCGGTACAGTTTAACTATACTAGGAAATACTTGCACTACATTTATCCGCAAACTCCAGAGTGTGCAAGCACAAGCACTCAGAACTTGTCTCGGTCTCTCAAAAATCTACGTCCTCGATTGCGACAGTGCCCATTGACACAGACGCTCCTTTGACGGTCTACATTGATACAGATGTCCTGACAGCACATATCCGACACTTGACTCGGATTCCCTCACACCATCTTGCTTGTTTGCCAGCAAACAGACCAGATTCAACTTTTGCCAAAAGCATTGTAAGACATCAGTCCTACTTGCCATCCCAATTTACGCCTGCTACGCGATTATCAGACCCATTGTGGTGTCTCCATTGGCCGCGAATGCAATTGACAATTCCAGGCACCAGAAAGAAAGCTCAAGCGTCGTTGCAAGCTTTGAAGCAAGCAACTTTGGAACACATTCACAACGTGCAGATTCCGGCAACATGTCTACACAGATGGTTCGGTAAAACTCAACAGCTCTGCTGCTGCAGTCATCATCTCGCCAAAATCTGAAGAAATCAAATTCAGAACTTCATGTGTGACCACGACGACGGGTGCAGAATTTGCGGCACCCCGTGATGCACTTGATTTCATTAATCAGCAACCACTACAACAATGGACAGTCGTTAGTGACTCCAAGGCAGCCCTTCAGTGCATACAAAACCCAATGTGCCACAGACTCAATGAACAACTGGCCTCAGAAAATCGACACACATATCGTCGCAGCCGTGACAAGGCACGCTACATAATCTCTCAATGGCTTCGAAGACATTGCAGCATCAGCGGGAGTGACCACACCGACGAAGCCGCTTCGATCTGCACATGAAAGTGTTCAACGTGTCTTGATTCCACTTTCGCGAAGAGATGCTGCGGCTGGGCTGCAATTGATGTCCCGTGAATGTACTTTGCCCTTGTGGGATTCCAACGTTTTCACCAAGTGTCGTTTGCGTTGCTTGTCTGTGGACATACAGATGCACCTACCGCCTGGGTTACCACGACGTGAACAGACCATGCTGTACCATCTGTGGCTAGGCGTTGCATTTACTAACTCATATGCTTTCCTTTTTGGAATGGCCAACAGCCCCACGTGCGACACATGCAACAGCGATGAGACGCTCGCACGTATTATCTGTGTCTGCCCGCGATATAGTGCCTGGAGACAAGTGATATGCAAAGTGCTGGACCAGTTGCACAATCTTCCACTATCAGTACTCAAAGCTTTAGGTCCGTTCTCCCAAAGAACATCTGCGCTGAAGGCCTTACTCGCGTTATCAAGGTTCCTGCGGTCTACGGGGCTTCACGATAGACGTTAAGAATCTCGTCGCCTACCGCTCTATAGTGTACGCGCTTTGATCGTGCTCGTCTCTCTATCTCACCCTTCCACTCTCTTTCTCTTTTTATCCCCCTTAACCCTTCCCGCCGTGCAGCAGAGCCAACCGGAACTACCTCTGGTTAACCTCCCTGCCTTCCTGTGCATCCTTTTCTCTCTCTCTCTCTCGACTTAAATGTTGACCATCTGAGGTCCTTTTGCACTACACTTCGCACGTACCCCGTCGTGTACTCTGTCTTTATCCCCATCCTCGATAGACTTTCTTCCAAACGTTTCCTCCAGTAGCCCAAACTTTGTCCAGGAATGCCTGTCGGCATTTCATACAACTCAATGCCATCGGAATAACGATTGCGCCAAATTATATTTTTGACACAAAGCTCTGTGACAATACCTGCCGTTGTGTGAAACAGGCAAAAATATTTTACATTCTGGGGTTTTGAGTGCCAAAACCGCGATATTATTAGGAGGCACGCCATAGTGGGAGACTCCGGTGTAAATTTGACTACCTGGCGTTGTTTACTGTTCACCAAAATCCACAAGAGCGTTCTTTTTTTTTTATTTCATTCCGCCCTCATCGACATGCCACCGATGCTGCCAGGATGGAACCCGCAATCTTGAGGTCGGCAGCGCAGCCCATATCCACTAAGCTCCCATGGCAGGTGTTATACTAAACAAACCGGAAGTCAGGGCCGAGTTCCTGGGAAGAGTGGCTGTTACTCGTCCTTTCGCACTGACATGTATGGAACACATAACTCATAGTTATAGCAATATCTTAAACTGGTACTCTTGGCAACCGCAAGTCACTGAATAGCGCCACAATATCTAACAGAATTTATGAAGTGAATGATAGATAGCTTCACTGAACCTCATTGGCTCGACACCACACCAAGGTGTCTTCTGCGCCAAAGTGTCTTGAATGTGTGCTCTGCCTGTACTGAAAGACTCGAGCAGCCAAATAAAACGGCCTTGCGGGGTTTTAGAGCTTAGCTACGAGAATACGAAAAGGCGCCAGTAATCGACCAAACCCTATAGTATCCCGAACCTTCCTTGCCTCTTCATTTGTAGTGTTTAGGGCCTCACTGCTACTCCTAAGCAGTTCAACTACGAACACTTCACCACCTTATCAGCCACTTAGTCGTGAACGTCTTGGCAATCTGCATCACGCTGACAGCACCAAACGCAATGCATATATATATACTCGCCTCTCGTGAAAGGGTTTTAGCTACACGTCGCGACCCCCCAACGATGCCAGCTCGCCATCGACACTCTGATTTCTCCTGTCTTCCTAGCAGGTACGAGGCGGCGAGGCATTCCGTGTACGCGGCCACCGCTAGAGCTGGATTTCAGGACGAGTGCTACCGGGCGGGAGCCTTATTTCCTGTCTTCGTCCGGGCGGATACGTAAAGCGTGAGTGTTAAACCTACGGATAACGCGTAGTACCTGCACCTGCACACAACCGGCAGCAGAACACGCGCACGAAAACAGGCACCATATATGCAAGGGTTAGAGGGCGGTGTCCCAATTTCGGCTTGTTCCGGTCGACCGGCCGCTCCGCGCGGCCTTGCCTGGCGTACGTTCCGCGACGTGCCTATTCTGGCCCGCGTTCCTGCCCAACCGAAGCGCCACCGCCGACGTCAAAGCCTGTTTATTGCGGCGCTAGCAGGCAGCGGGTGTTGCGAACGTGCACTGTCACTTTGAAGCCACCAGCGGCGCTCCGCCGGCGGGGAGTCAATGCCGGCCGGGGATCGTGTCTCATTATCAATCGTGATGCCGGAGGCGCAGGGAGCGTGCGTCACAGAAGCGCGCCCGACGGGACCCCGGCACTGCGTTTCGCAGTGTCACGCGTGACGTAAGCTTGGTTTCGCCTCTTTACGTCACGACGTCGGTGCACGTGTCTCTTGGGACACGTGCTTGCATACAAGTGGTCAACATGTTTTTTCCCCGCTTACCTACCACAGATAGATAGATAGATAGATAGATAGATAGATAGATAGATAGATAGATAGATAGATAGATAGATAGATAGATAGATAGATAGATAGATAGATAGATAGATAGATAGATAGATAGATAGATAGATAGATAGATAGATATCGCGATCAAAATGGTTGCATATTTAAGCAAGCTCTTTCCGAGGTCGCGCATGCTGGCTGTGCCCACGTGCACTGTAGAGCACACTGACGTTCGCGACAAAGCGTTTTCGCCAACTGACGTTGGTACAGATGACGCGGCGGGGCAACACGTGACACTTTCTTATCCCTGTCACACAACCCATTCTTTTGACTTTACTTCTAGCAGAGTATCTCGGTTGTTTGTTCAAATCCACGTGTCGCGAGTGGCGAGGAAACGGTATACTAACCAGACCAACATGTTATTGAGCCAGTCAGTGAGTACATGCGCCTACCTACATCTGTACTTCAGGAATGAAGAAAGGTAAGGGTGAATTTAAGCATAAAAGGACAATAGATATTCGGGGAAGATGTTTTGAACGAGCAAACCTCTTTATTTTTAATTGATGGTTAAGTGTGGCTTCGCGTCTGTCTTCTTTGCCTCTTGCGTCACATCTCATTTTTAGGCCTTTTTCTTCGTCTTCTTTTCACTGGTTCTAATGATTCGTAACACTTTGGCTCTGGCATGTGTTGCATACGCTAAGGCGTTGATTGCCGCCATTCAATCAAATATGGAATAAGGCACCTAAAGCGAGACCCTGCAAAGTTGCCATCCACCTACCAGATTACCCTGTACCTGATTGTTCAATTTTCTAAAGTGGCATCTCAGTACGAATTCCTCTCGTGTTGAGGACGTTCCTTTTTTTTTTTACCTTTTCTAAAATATGCTGCGAACGTGCGAGTTTTATGATGGTCGCGATTCACGAATCCTAGATGTTTTCTTTGGGCTCCCTTTACACGAAATATCCAAACCATGGTACCAAGGTTATTGAAGGAATCCATGAATGTCTGTGCTACAGTATCGATTTCACGGTTGTTATGAATTGGCTTGAACAGGGCAGCACATTCTGCTTTGTGTGCCTCTTTGTGTTGAGGAGTATCTCCGGTCACAGTGCCATGTATATCCTGTATAGGTGGCTCAGTTATCTCTGATATTGTATTGGGGGGGGGGGGTGAACCAAAGGCAGTGTAACAACGTAAGGAAATGCAACGGAGGAGACAATAAGACAGCTAGTGCAATGAAAACAGCGCGCGCTGAAGGGCACAACGTAGGAAAAATCGCTGGCGCCAGTCAGTTGTCCTTAAATACGCGCAGTTCGCGCCCGGCGTGATTACTGCACTCAACTTTTATAACCACGCGCCTCGCAGTTACCGGTACCACAGGCCACGCGTCGACATAATTGTGACGTACGCATTCGCCGCGCGTTGTAAACGCGGAAGGTTCACACAGCTATAGACATTTATATGCGGTACCAACCGTTACAACACTACTGCGAGTGACTTAACAACCGACACCGGAAGTGACGTTGAAGCCGCCCTCCTCCACGCCGCGAGCTGACGGCGAGGGAGAGCGAGCGAACGAGAGAGCAAGTGCTGGAGAGGCTGAGGGAGGGTTACTGCGCAGCTCCGGCAAGCAAAGCTAGAGTGGGGGTGGGGAGAGGAAGCTGCCGGCGACGCCGGCGACGCGGGGGCGTGGCGGAAGGTTTTCGGACGCCGGGTTCTCCCGATCGCGGCGGCGGCGGCGGCTGCGGCGTTACGCCGGGGTCCGGCGCATAGGGCCACGCTCCGGGGTGCCCGCGTGCCGCTACTCTCAGCGCCAGTACCGGCTTGTTCGCCTACACCGTGCGTCGCCGTCGTGAGTGCGTGCGCGCGCGTGGCAGAGGTAAGCGGGGGCCCGACGCCGTGCCGTGGTGGTGGTGGGGGGGAACACCACCGGATACCACGCCGCGCATGCTGTCGACGCTCCTCGTCGACCGCGGCTCGCAAGCGGCACGCGCGGATCCGGGGACGAGAAGAGCGTCGACGGGTGCGACCGGGAAGAGAAGACCGGGAGCGCAGCGCCGACGGTGGACGCTTGACGTCGACGGTCATGGAGGACGACGAAGTGCCCGAATGCAGTTCCGGAAGGTGAGTTGTTTGGGTTACGGAGTAAGCGGACGCCCCGCGACAGACCAACGGGAGAGGAACGGGCAACAAACGTGTCTTGTCATATATTAACTTTTGTTTTTGTCTTGCACTCATCTTGCGCACTTTCCCTCCATTCCAGTCTTGCGTTTTCCTAATCTAATTATCTGACATCTCTAATTATGAACGGGGAGGGCTTGGGAGTCTGTAATATAATATTTAATATGCGAATGCAGAGAGCTCACAGTCCCGGAACAGACCTACTTCAAGTATTTGCGGAAATAAGGAAAAAAAGAGGGGAAAAGGAAATTGAACAGGAAGGTATAACTATGTGGCATCGATGCATAGCATAAGCGAAGCTTGAGCAAAAGCTTCGCAATTAGAGGGAAGGAATTTTGCATGACAATTTACTAACGTGGTGACACGTTAGGGACGAGGACTCTTCAGAGCATCGTTGTCATGCGTATACATCACGTAGATATTCGTTTACTGTTGACTACTGACACCTGCAGATAATCTCTCGACAACTAGTGCATCAGGGGCTAACTAATCAAAATCGCCGGAATGTAGTTCCAACTGCGCCTTGTGACAAAAGATCGTATGAGCTGCAGCAACTTTCTGATAGCTTTGCCTTCCGAGTGCGTCATTGCCGTCTAAGTGCGACAATTAACCATTGGTGCAGGCACACCTCCGGTAGAAGTTGCACTTCTAGAGGAATACGTTACATCGTTGCAACGTCTGGGTCGATCCCATGGCAGTTTGTATAAGAAAGCAGTCAGCAGTGGAGAATGTAAAGTCGACGCTGATTGCCAATAATAATGCTCATTGTTTCGAAAGAACCCGAAGACATAAATGCAAGAAACATGTTTTTTGTTTTTAGAGCGCAGCTCTTAGACGCCCGTTCCTGTGGCGAGCGTCGGTGTCGTCCCTTGTTATCGTCGTAACCGAGAGAGAGAAGGAGATTCTTGATGATGGGTAGGAAAGGTTGGGATAAAGTGCAGCGCAGTAACTGTCTCTCAGCAGAGGACACCTCAACCGCGCTGCACAGGGGGTAGGGAATGAAAGTAGAGGGAGAGAAAGAGAGCGAACGAGCACAGGGATGGATGAGAGAGCGAAAGCGAAGCGCGGACGAAAGACGGCGATAGCGAAGAGAGCGCGAGGAGGAAAGCGGAGGAGGAGGGTGCAGTGGAACCACGATGCGGAAAGCGGAGGAGGAGGGTATGGCGGAAGCCCGAGAAGACAAGCGTAGTGCCGCGCAAGACGGGCTTTGCGGTGACGACGGCTACGAGATGGCGCGCGATTCGCCCGTTCGCCGATGACGCCACTGATGCCATGTATGGAAGCAAATCGCTACGTGAGTGGAAGTCTGTCTGCGGCGGCTGCCGTGAATCGTGCTGTGAATGCCCACGCGTCACCGACGCCCTTCCTCTCGCCATCTCCCGATTAGCGAGGGAGTCGCGCCACACTTCGCTCCGTTTGCAACGTGCCGCGCGAGATAGATTGTCCGCGCCTGCCAATATATCTCGAAACGAAAAGACGTATACAGATGCGCTCGAATTCCACATTATGAAGTATCGTAATCATGATCATTTTTTTTGGCATATGAGTGCTTAGTGCTCTCGGTATAACCAATAGGTTGTGGGTAAACGGAAAGTCTCTACACCTAGTGGCACTAGCTAGAAAGTTATCTTTTGAAACGGTTTCACCCTTCGATCTTTTACAAGATTGCCGCCAGAGATGCGTGATAGGTCACGAGGTCAGGAGGAACAGGCTGAACAAAGATGCAGTTATCGCTGTATGGTGCACTGTAGAGTCAGTGGTCGTGGAGTTCGGCAGCTGAGCACGTGGTCACTTCGATTCTTGCCCGCGTCCAGCAATCGAACCTGAATCGCGAACCAGGACTAGGAATCTACCTTGGACCAACAACGTGGCCCATGATCCCTGAGAGTGTCCTTAATGCCTGACCATGTCGAGGTACTAGGTAGATGAACGATAAGCAGCGCGTCTAGCGGCCCCGAGCGGGAAACGGGCGCGGTTTCTACGAAAAAGAGCAGTATTCTTTTTTTGCGCATAGCTAATTGAAGAAGGGATCCTTCAAAAATATCCGGAGGAAGTCGAATTTATGACCGCAGCCTCGCATCCCACATGAGCGGTGCGCTCTTTAGCCACATCTGGGGCCATTAAGCTCCAATAATCATCAAAATGAGCGGCACTGTTCTTCTTTTTTTTGTTGTTGTTGTTGTTCCTTTTTTAAACGAAAACTCGTTCCAAACTTAGAACGACGGAAAGCTGAGCTAGTTGGTAAGGATTCATAATGCAAAGAAGGGGTAAGGCGTGTGGACACGGATACAAGAGAAGTGGACAACACGAACGCCGACTAACAAATGAAGGAAGCACTGAGGCAAAAAAAGAAAGAAGACACAAAGCTCATCTGCGCATGCTCTGGAAAGGTAGCACCACGTGTCAGTCGGGTACACATTCCGGTCTAAGTGAGAGGTAACTATTAATACATTTGATCTCTTCCTTTTGTAAGGTAATCGAAGGCTTTTTTTCGCCTCAATGCTTCCTTCAGTCGTTTGTCGGCGTTCGTGTTCTCCACTTCTCCTCTGTCCGTGTCTGCATGCCTTACATCTTCTTTGCATCATGAATCGTTGCAAACTGTGTGCAAAGTTTCAAGCATAAAATTCTGAAGGAGCTCAAAATTTGTAGACCTTCTTGGGCAAACTATTTCCCAGCTCCCCCCCCCCCAATAAAGAACAAAGAAAGTATCGCGCCGATCGAAATGTTCCAAATTTCAAAAAGCTTCAAAAGCACATCGAGAATAAGCACAATAAACGAAAAAAAATGCTTTCTGAAATCTTTTTTCAAGAACGTGAAGTGGTTACCGTCGTATAGCAAGCGACAGCCTCAGAAGAAAAGAGGATACAGTAAATGCAAGTTTACCAGAGGAAACTCCATTTGGCTACCCTGCATGCGGGTAAGCGGATGTGTGGTTTGGCGGAGTCTAACGTGCCTGAGAAGAGAGAGATAAGTGATAAGGCAGGGAGGTTACCCAGGCTGTGCCCGGTTAGCTACCCTACACTGTGTCCCGAAGCAACAAAAGGAATATGGCAGGCACTGTACAGTGAAAATCAGGAATCGCGTAGGGTCCTTGAAAGATCACGCAGATGAAAAAAGCAAGCATTTTCGCTTTGTGACTCGGTTGAAAACCGGCCAACTCGACCCGGAATCGACTCCTTGACCTCGTTATCAGCACTCAGTAGTCCAACACCTTAGCCACTGAGCCATAGTGGCTTCTAAAGGTGTGGTGAATTCGTACGAAAAAAGTGGCGGAACCCATCTCATGATGACTGTCAATGGTAATGCGTTAGCATTGAATCAATACAAGGCCGCTATCTTCTAGCGATGCCTTATGCCTTATTCCATGCTATTCTTATCATCCACCACACACGGCCGCCTGATCCCGTTGATAATGTGGGCAGGCCTTCGCTGCCTGAAAAAGCATAGAATCGGAAAAGGCATCGCTACAAAATACTGGCCCAGCGACGCAAGGTGCTGCCACCGTCGAAACGAGTTATGTATGAGGCGCGTACTGCAGCGCGTCTCCTCTTTCATGCTTCCTTAGGAGCACTTGGCGCCATCTAGGGCCGCCGCCGCGAAGCCTGTGCGTGGCCTCCGAAATGCATGGAATGTCGGTGCGTTCGAACGCTGAGAAACGCTTCATGCGTCAACCAGGCTCCTCTCTAGCACTTCTTTCCGGAGACGCTGTGCCATCTAGTGGCATTGCCGAGAAGTCCACGCATGGCCTCCGAGACGAGGAGCGTGGTGCGCCGGTACCTGCGAACGCTGGTAATTGTTCCCTCGTGTGCCGCACACTCAGTGGCACGTACTCAGTGACCCAAGTTCGCGACAAGTTCGTTGAAGAGCGGCACATACCCAGGGTATTCATGGTGCAGCTCTCTACAACGTCGGGGGGCTGCCTTTGAGGAGGTACATTGAAGAGGGTGCATTGAAATTGCCGACCACGATCCGTTGTAACAATGTTGGGGCATCCGAAGCAGGAAACCGATGCTGAAATGAAGGCTTTGATGACAGTTACCGCAGTGATGTCCAGAATGTGCATGGCTTCGTGCCAATAACTGCAACGGTCAGACATTGTCAGAATGTGCCGGCAGTTGTGAGGGGGAGGAAGTGGTCCAACGAAATCAAGATGGACGTCTACGTGAATAAAGTGACAGCCAAGTTGCAAGAAAAACTCCGTGGGAGTCTGTGTGGTGGGTCACTTTGGCCGTCTGGCAAAGGAAGCCCGAGTGGGCCCACTGGAGAACATCGGCGTTAATGCTGAGCCAGACATACCGCTGTGAAACGAGGCGCTGCGTGGTTCAGGTGCCCCGATGCCAGCTGTCGTGAAGTGAGTGCAAAAGTGCACGACAAAAGGCAGCCGGAATTACGGCGCGAGGTGCAATCGCGGACATGTCGCACCAGAATGAGCCAGGTACAAACGGGTGCGGAACGAGTTGCCGACAGAGTGAGCGGAGGTGGTCGTGTAGCACTTGCAACTCAGGGTCATCAATCTGCACCGGAGCTAGACATTCCCAGTCTGCAGCAGATGTACAAGTGCCGACGAGGTGAAGCGTGAAAGTGCGTCAGCAGCCTCGTTGCCGGTGCCTTTGATGTGCCGCATATCCGTTGCGAACTCCAATATATGGGAGATCAAAAATTTCAGTAAACGAAGGTCACGTGTGACGTAGTTGGAAGAGTTCGTACGGAAGACGTACACCAGAGGTTTGTGGTCGGTTAGAATGTAAAATGGTTGGCCTTCCAAAAAGTGCCAGAGTGCTGAATGGTGGGGTGAATGGCCAGCACCACCCGGCTGTGGTGAGTTTCGGCAGGTTTGAGCGTCCGAGACAAGAAACCAAGTGGGTGCCACTTGGAGTCGATTTTCTGGAGAACAGTGGTCATGACCACGCTGGAAGCGTCCACCATGATGCGAGTGGGCACACCGGTCCTCGGGTGGATGGGAAGTACTGAATCGGCGACGGCTTGTTTAGCAGCCCTGAAAGCAGCTTGAGCTTCGGGAGACCAGGAAATCGCGTATGAGGCGCTCTTGGATGTGCGAAGGAGGTCACTCAGTGGGTGCAGAAGCTCGGCGCAGTGCGGAACAAAGCGGCATGAGAAATTCACTAGGCCCAGGAACCCACGCAGCTGGCTTAGGGCAGTAGGTGATAGGAAGTCTTTCGCAACCTGGACGTGAGAGGACAATGAACGAATTCCCAGGGTTGAAATGTGGGGGCCCAGGAACTCGAGCTCATAAAGACCCGAAGAGGCATATCTGGGCGTTGACAACCAGGCCAAATTAGCTAAGACGTTGAAAGAGTTCCCGGGGGTGACGCTCATGATCTTGTGGTGTGCATCTCACGACGACGATGTCGTTGATATAGGCAAATATAGCAGGGAGGCTGCGCGATATCTCCGCAATAAGTTTGGAATGTTTGAGCTGCGTCACGTAGCCCAAAGAGCATGAGCAAATACTCAAAGACGCCGAAGATTGTAGCCATGGCCGTCTTCAGGATATTGGCAGGCTCAGCGGGGATTTGGTGATACGCCTTAACAAGGTTCACTTTGCTAAATATCTTGCATCCTTCCAAGTGGTCTATGAAGTATTGAATGTGTAGAAGTGGATAGCCATCGTGGACCGTATGAGTGTTGAGCGCCCGGTAGTCACCGCATGGATGCTAGTCACCCGGCTCTTTCTTCAGCACGAAATAGAGTGGGGAGGCAGAAGTCCTGGACGGGAGACCAAACATACCCAGCTGGAGCTTGTGATCGAATTCCCGTTTATCAATCGCTAGACGCTCACTGAAGCGGCGGCGCTGACGAGCTGCGAAGAGAGGACCACACGTGACCATGTGGTGGGTTACGCTTTGCTTGGGTGGCGATTTAAATGGCAGGGCCTGGTTACCTCAGGAAAGTCTTCAAAGGTTCTAGCGTACGAGCATGGTGGGATCAGCATGCCAGTGGGGGGGACAGCCGACAGAACGCCAGGAATGGCGAGGGGCGTCTTGTCGTCAATCAGGGCATGGCGGCGCATGCTGATGTCGAAGTTGAAATGGCTCAGGATGTAGGAGCCGAGAATGGGCTGATTGACGCCGGCTACAATGAATACTCACAGGAAAGTGCGCCGCCGGCCAAGGTCGAGAGTGAGGGACCGCAGACCATACGTGGCGATAGAGTCGGAGTTCGGCGCACAGAGAGTAGGTCCAGGGTGCTTAGAAGTGCGGTCACTCTTTGAGGACGGCAGTACGCTGACCTTGGCACCAGTGTCTAGGAGGAAGCGCAGGCAGGAAATGCGGTCCATGACTAAAGAAAGGCGGCCGGGTTGTAAGGCGAGGTCCCATGCCACCGTCTGTGATGTCGCGGCGGGTGTTTCGACCAGTTGCATGGGGACTTGCACTGGCAGGTATGGTGCTGGAAAGTTCGATGATGCCAGCAAATAGGCAAACTTCGAGGACTGCGCGAGCGGGGGCCCGCTCGGAGAGGACGAACGCCGGCTAGGACATTAGAAGGCGTCGCGCTGATCATAAGCGGGCGTCGATGGAAACGGTGAGTTGGTTTAACCGGTACTGTAAGTGGGACATGACTGAGGACTCTGGTGTTGAAGAAAGGGCGGCGACCGAAGGACAAATCGTGTCGTGGACTCGATCAGCGAGCTGAATGAGGCGATCGAGGGTCAAGTCCCCCGCGGCGGCCAAGACAAGGCGGGTGGACTGCGGAAAGCGCTGCAGCAAGAGTTGGCTCAACAGTGAACCGTTCGAGTCGACGTTGCTTGTGCCCAGGAACTGCCGCATGCTGTTGAGCATCCGCCTGCTGTTGCCGCATGCTGTGGAGCCGGGAGGGGCGGCGATCTGCAAGCTCCTCGGAGGTGAGCAGGTGCTGGAGGCGCGTGCTCTCAGACGCCTTGGGGGTCTAAAATATTCTGCTTAAGTTGCTGGTTAGGGACGTCCTGGCCCCAATGTGCAGCTATGACGCCCAGCACCTCTTGAGCCACTCAGGAGAATTGCTGCAAGGTAAGTGGCGAAACCGAGGCGTCTCTGAGGTGATGTGGGGCAGATCGATGATGATTTCGACTTGCGGTTTCCTACGCCAGAACGTGAGCAGGAGAAGCTGGAGAGCCGCGACGTCCCTTGGACGCGAGGTTGCCCGAAGGCGGTAGGTTGCTTGGGTCGGTCATCTCTTAAGGCTCCACACACCGGCGACTGGAGGAGGTCGCGCGACCATTTGCGACTGGCGACCAAGAACCATACTGAAGGCGTCTGATGCTCACACCGGCAAGCCCGGGCGAGCGCGACCTGCAAGTCACAATCGCGGAGATTATCGTTCTTAGCGAGAACTCTCGGGATCTGCGTAGTTCGGGCGCACTTCGCTGGTTTCGCGTTGAGGCAACAGCCATGGATTTTGATTCGAGTAAAGAGGAAGGCGTCGTCACTGGGCTGATGCGTTCTGCCGTGCGGAACACATCAGCAACGCAACAAGACGACCGCCGTGGCAGGCTCGCAGAACCGAACTGCCCGTGCCGTGCTTGCGCATCGAGCAAGCGCCGCCTATCGTTATTTTGCTCGTCTTTCGCAGCCAGCACCGAGGCACCGGCTGAAAGCGCCGACCTTTGCGTTCCCGTGTTGGGACATCGGTGGGCGCTACAGGATGTTTTTCGTTTTCGGAAAACGGCACATTCCGAGTGGCACATACCTGCAGCTATCTAAGTGCGCCAAAGGCGTTCGTTAAAGAGCGGTGCACACTTTCACACCCAATGGCTCAAGCGGGCATGAAATAGATTCACCTGAAGACCAGGACAGACCCCAAGTTGGCACATACCCAGTGCTTCGAGTCGGCATCCGAGTTTCTTCGAACAGTGATACCTACCTAGCCCCGTATCTACAGTGCCCATCTCGGTGTGAAAGAGGTATGTAAAAGAGCGGCACGTATGTACACATCGCTACATATTCGTCAGAGTCCCAATCTGTTCCGATCGTTGGTTTCGAACCCTGTTACCTCATCACAGTTGGGTTGCCCCATGAATGCGGCAAAGCCGCTGCAAATCACGTGAAATATGCTAAGAATACAACCACAATAATAAAATCAAAGTAGCGTGGACATGTATGTGCGATCATCGTCAGCTGCACCCCCATTCTTGCAGTTCCCATAGACACTAGCGCTTGACTTTCCGTCTGCTATAATTTTTTTTAAGTCTATGGAACACCTGCCATGGTACCCCAGTTCACAGGATTCAGCGCTGCGCTGCTGAACACGGGGTCGCGGTTTCAGTCCCGTTCCCAACAACCGCATTCCAATTGGTGGCAGAATGTAAAAACGCTCGTGTGCCATGCTTTGGGTGCCGTTAAAGAACCCTAGGTATTCAGAAATGACCGAGAGTCTCCACTGCGGCGTACCTCTAATCGTTCGTGGTATTTGGTACGTAAAGTCTCTACGGAACACGCCAACATGCGTACTTGTATAGCTCACGGTATGTGACAGCTTAGTGAAGATGTGTTCGTCGCCGGCACTATGTCGCGGTATGCCCACAAATGAACTCTAACCTCGCTGCGGCTAATTACGGGCCGCTGCGCTTTGACCCTCGGTGGAAATCGCGATGCGAGCGGTGACAGTCGCACAGGCGCTCTCCACGTGTCTTTGATTGAGTACGTACATTCGGCGAACTGTGCAGGCAACGGACGCGTGTATGCAATAAAGCAATAAAAAAAGGGCTAAGGGCAGTCGTGCGGCTGCTTACCGAGAAACAGCGGCAAGCCCCGGAAATACGCGGCCATTAACACGTGAGATATATTTGTGAACAATCGACTCGGGAGGTATTGCAAACCGGGCATAAGGGCGAATGCAGCATGTTTCTAGCTAAGTGCTGCACGTTGAGCCATGCCTTGTGACTTCGGCCTGAAATCGCTGCCGGCGCTGTGAGCAATGCGCTAGTCGACAGGTCCGAAGGAGTCGGAGACAATGAACTCCGAGCGCGTTCAAAACTGACGTACAAGCTTGATTATCACGACGGGCTGAATTCCCTCGACGATCATCAGGTGACTCAGAACCGCCGAATCACGCTGCAGGCAATGACGCGCCGCAGACATGCTGCCACGCGGTGCGATTCGTTGCAGCTCAGCCACGTGATTACGTCGCGTTTTTGCGTCGGCAGAATCAGCAGTTCGGCCCAATAGTGCGAATCCTGCAGTAACAGCCGGACCCCCCCGCTCAGTTGAATTTCACCTGCTTCATCACACACAGTATTGAGGATGACGTCAAAGCGCTGGGCCCACAAAGTGTCCGCAAGAGGAGCCACGGCTTCAGGAATCGCGAGTCCCCACATTAAGGCGGCATTCGAGCCGGCGAGTCGAGGAGGTCGTGGGACCAATTTTGTCGCAAGCGGTCGCTTTGGTCGAAATGCAACCGTTTCAGTGCTCGAATATCCTCTGTGCCACTGGAGTCGCAAAGGTGCTGAACGAATCAGCGGTGCCGGAGGAAGGACGTCGGAATACGCTGACGCTTATTTTACGGGGATGGCGGTGCAACCGAACGGGAACGGCCCCGTTCGCGAGGCATCTCGGCGTGGCCGACGCTTGCCGGTGTCGACGCCGGTGGTCGTGAGTCGCTGTTTTTGTTAGCCAATCGATCGAGCTCCGTCGCGCAACGTTTGTCAATCACCGGTGTCAGCACTGCTTAACAAGTGAACTGCAGCCGAGGAGCTTGCGTTGACCGCGCTGACTGACCCGTATCGTCCTGTGAGGCATCCCATTAGGAGTCAAAATACAAGCGGCGCTTTGACGTTTGCGTTACGTGAGTTATTTTTCCATAAAGAGCGCCCGTATCGCAAGTAAGCTTGCGTCGTTCTTGCAAGGTCTCTCGAGATGGGCGAGAACTTCGGATGATTTTAAGCCAGAACGAGAGAGAGAGAGAGATTCGTTGACAGAGAAAAGGAAAGCCTGCTGACCGCACCGCAAATGTCGAGCGCGTGGCTGACACCTGAAAATCGGTCAGCATTGTGGTGAAGGAAGGAGGAGGAGAAGGGGTGCAAAGATGGCAGGACGGAAAAGAGTGCTGTAAGACCCCGAAGCAAAATAAATGTTAACCTGTGTCTATCTGCTGGCATAAAATTCTCTGCGAACGTTAGACGCGCTTGGTGGAAATGCGGAGAGCAGCAAGTCCCGCTACACCCACTTCTTTGCGGGCTGCGCATCTGGCCGTACCTAGCGAACATTAAGCACACCGTCAATCCTGAACCGTCAATGGACCTGTGCGGTTAACAGTGCTACGGTAGCGCCCAAGACAGGTCGCCTCAACCGGATCGCCGGCTTCGAACGCAACCTATCAAGAATCCTTTAATAAAACGCCAACGCTGACTTCGGACTCAACAAAGAAACCTCAAGCCACAAGCACACAAGTGGCGCCTGCGGTACGAGAAGCGCTTCCTGGAGATGATGCTTCTGAAACAGCTACGACGCCATGTGATACTCCGAATCCTCAAAGGCAAAGATGGCGCACATTAATGCAACACCAGTGTCCATCCCATTTTCGCGACAGGACACTAACGCCCTAGTGTGTAGACTTCTGCGCCAATACCGCAGTATATTAGGCGTCACCAGGTCATTGTGATCGCCGCCTTCACGAACTTGACTCAGATATGAAAATACGTATACCACCCACGATGAAGAGGTGCAATGCAAGCTTGCTGCGCAGATTACCATTAGGTGTGGCCTTCGCCCGGCACTACCTGCATCTCACGTGACACGCGCTTCAAACGCTGCGAGGCTCCTGCCGGGAAAGGTGACGCAGCCATATGCGACGGAAGAGTTGCATGAAATGCGCACCCCGTCGTGTTGAAACCGCGGACGCTCAGGCTTGTAACCGGAAGATTTTTTTTTTCCAGGAACTGCCCGGGAAATTTCGTTTTAGGCCCTGATGGACGTTGGAGGATATTTTCACGAATGCCTTTGCCCTGTCAGATTTGTACACTTCGCTTCGGCCTCACGTAGGGCGTTTACATGAACCCAACAGAAACGGGTCTAGTCCGCTTGTCGAGCTAAGATTTGCCTGACACGCACATGTAAACGCTAACCGGCCGGGCGGAGCCATTCCGACTGCACTGGGGAGGAATGGTGCGATACGACTCATGGCACATGTAAACGAAGACTGGTCTTGTAGGCGGTTCGCAGCCAGCAGCTATTAAGTGGACGAGTTGTCGTATCACTGGCCTCGACGCAAGCTATCGCAACAATCTCGACCGGGTCGTCTGAGCCCCGACTTCTCACTGTACCCACTCCTGTCCAGTTCATAAACAATGTAGCAATACACAACGGTCTTCGTCGCTGCTCTCCTCTCTCCTGAAACGTTTCTTCTCGCGGCGACCGGGTGTGGTCTTCGATGCATCCATCTGGCCTTTGGGCCCTGCTTATAGTGGACTCCTATGCGTGACCTTTTGGCTGCGGCTGGGCACCATTGGGTTCGCTGCCGCTTCAACTTTCCCCTGCCTTCTCTCACCATTTCGCCGCACGTGCTGTTACTGCGATAGCAATTATAAAGGCAATCAAGGCGAATCTTAACTTTCTTCATTGCCATCGCCATCATGTTGCGTATAAAGTCAAAGCATGATAAAATCTATGGCGCGCAAAATCAGTGATGGCGATGAGCCACAATAAATAGGAGTATATTTTTACTGAGCAGAAGGCCCTAGCTGACAGTCATTCGCCTCGGCGGATAAATTTCCCAGGGCCTCGCCCGGGCCGCGCGTGATCTGAGCCACGCACCCGCTTTGCTTCCTAGGCAATGACCTGTCCCTAGCCAGCATCCGTTCTCCTCATCCTCCTCAACGTCGATACGGCTACAGAAGGCGATGGAGCCGTGCAGATAGCCGGAACGGTACATTGAGGAGTTTGGGTCCGGTTGTTGTGGGATTTGAAGTGCGTTTGATTACTGGCGAGGACCAACTGGCTCTGGGCTAATTGGTTTATCCGGTGACTGAGGGAGTGGGTCCTCAACCAAGGCGGGTTTGAGGCGATCGATAGAGATAGTGTCCTGTCGACCATTTGAGCCCACAGTGAAATGTTTGTCGGCACGATGGATGACGCGGTATTGGCCGTCGTAAGGGCGTTGCAGGGACTTCCGTACGGGGCAACGCCAGACGACAAAGTAAAAGGACGTCGCCAGCTCTTTAGGAATATGCGATGTGGTACGGTGCTGGCAGCGTTGTTCAGGAGCACCGAGTGTTCGGAATGAAGTTCGTAGCCTGTTGATATAGTCGGTGGGCCCAGGGCACAGCGATGAAACGGTTGTGTGGAACTCCCCTGGAAGGTGCAGTGGTGCTCCAAAAACCATCTCGGCAGGCGTACACAGCAGATCCTGCTTCAGTGTAGACCAAATACTCAGAATAACCAGTGCGAGTGATGTGGGCCAGTGAGTGGCTTCAGGCTGTGCTTTGAGCGAGGTCTTGATGGAGTGGTGAAAACGTTGAAGAAGACCATTGGCGATGGGGTGATATGCCGTGGTATATATGCGAGAAGTGCCTAAGGGGTTCAGTAGATTATTTAATCATGCCGACTTAAGCTGGCGTCCTCTGCATTTGCGATGATTTAAGTACGAATGTCGGGCAGAGGGAATGCCTCTGGCCATCGGGTGAAGCGATCTATGCAAGTTAGCAGGTAGGTGTACCCATTTCACGGCGGCTATGGCCCCAAAATGTCAATATGTACCTTGTCAAATGGTTCAGATGGTGGTATAGACGAGCCGAAAGGTGCCCTTGTGTGTCGGTAAACCTTCGATTGTTGAGATACCGCACAACCGCGCGCCCAGGTACGTACATCCTTGTTGATGGCCGGCCAGACGAAACGTTGCGTCACGAGATGTTGTGTGGCCCAGATTCCAAGGTGGGGATAGTTGATGAAGGGCATCCAGAAATGGTGCGCCGGAAATTGAGTGGAACGACTGGACGTGGGGTGCACGTGGAGACGTCACAAATAATAGCGACGGCACAAAGTAGAAAGTGGACATCACGCAGATGTAAGGCGCCAGGTTTTGCACGAATCGTAATTACCTTTCTGTCGTCTTGTGGCTGGGGAGAAAGTGTGGAGAAGTCGATACTAACCGGGTTGTTGCCCGTAGTGATGAAAGAGGCGCAGCGCGAGTGCACGTACGCTGCGTGAATGTCCTTTCAATGCACGTGCCGTGTGTACGTCGTGAATTCCATGATGAAGGCGAGATGGCGGGTTTCGCGTGGTGAAAGTATGGTAGAATTAGACCGGACGGCGCATGGTAAAAGATTTGCGGTCTGTCTTAATGTGTTACTCTCGACCCTCGAGGAAGTGTCGAAAGTGACGTAGAGCCAAGTGCGTCACGAGGAGTTCTCTTCCGAATGTGCTAGAACGGGTCTCCGTGGATGAGAGCTTTCAAGAAAAGAAGGCAAGGGGCTGCCAGGCATTATCTGCGAACTGTTGAAGCACCCCTCCAACAGCAGCATCGGACGAATCGGTCATGAGGCAAAGTGGAGGTCCTGGTCTCATATGGACGAGAAAGGGTGCTCGAGACAGCTTGGTCTTGATGGCGTCAAGCGGTGGTCCCGGGTTCGATTCCCCGACCAGGACGAATTTTTTCTTCAACTGCGAGGCTTTTCTTTCGAGGAAGCCGTATGGGTTTCCTTTGTAGCAATTGGTACGATTGGGTGGATGTCTCAGTTTCCCTTTATTAGTTCTGTCCATCTTGCGAGTTTACGCGAAACAGAAAGGCACTCCACTTGTCACTGTTTCGATGAATCGTTGAAAAGTTTATGTAGCAGTGCGAAGGCCGAAAGGCATGCGCACGTACTGGAAGACTGGAAGAGTCCAAATGGCGTGATGATTGCCGTCTTGGGAATATCCGCTGGTTCCGCAGGAATTTCATGGTAAGCCTTCACCAGGTCGATCTCGGAGGATATCGTTCCTTCATGCAGTGGTGCAGAGACATTTGCAATGGGCGGAAGTGGGTAACGGTCCGGAAAAGTAGCGCTGTTGAGCATACGGTAATCTCCGCACAGCCGCCAGTCTCCAGGTGACGCCTTTGGCACCATATGCAGTGGAAATGGATGAAGGCTTGAGGAAGGCCGCACGGTCCCGACAAGCATGTGTTCAAATTCGCTGCGTACGATCTTGTAGCGATCAGGTGGTAAACGACGAAACCGAGCGTGGACGGGCGGGCCGGACGGTAATGATATTGTCACGTAGTAGTGACGGGCAAAAACACACCGCAGAAAAACTAGGAATAACTTTTTGTTGGGCGAACCTGTGCCCACAAAAGCAAGTTACCCTCAAAGCACAACGATAACGGCGAATACAGCCGGGGATCATCGAAGATTTGATCTGTGGGTCAAGCGTGTCGGCTTTTATGCATGAGTCATCGAAGGTTCCAGAGTAATCGCTGGTGCCCGCGTGTCTTCCAGAAACTACTACACAGTTCGCGTGGCTCATATCATCAGCTTACACAAGCGTCGGTGACGACATGCAACGGATAGAGCCATCGATAAAGTTCGAGAAACTTCCGATACATGCAGACGCGTCCTGCGCTCAGCGATAACGTTTAACATTTGTGCCCACAAAGGCAAATTGGAATCAAAGCGTAACGATAGCGGCGAATACAGCCGGGGATCGTCGAAAATCTGATCTGCGGGTCAAGCGCGTCGGCTTTTACACATCACTCATCGAGGGTTCCAGAGTGATCGTTGGTACCTGCGTGACTTCCAGGGTGAGGGTGTGTCTTCAAGGGTATACGAGGGTGAGCCGAGATGGGTGGTGGCTTGATACGTGCCAGTTCTCCGAGTTTCCAATGTTGGAGGTGACGTCATCAAGTGCATGCTAGGAGGGAAGGGTAGGGGAGGTGAGCGCGCAGTAAAGTTATCTAGCACGCGTTTCCTTCTCTAGGCCGGCCGTGGCTGCGTATAGCTGACCGCGCGGCAAAGCGCACACGGAGTCCGCGCGCCGTATCTCGGAGGTAATATGCAGTGGGTAGGAACGATGAAAGGGACCAGAGATGGCTGGTAGCTAAATGTGCGCTGTGTTCCCGCGCACTTAGTGTTGCAGGTCTCGTAGTCTCCAGTTTACGTGATGCGCTGTAGTGAGAGCACACGAAGCTTTCGCTGTCCGTTGTCGGCGTTCTTCTCCACGCCAGAGTTACAACAGCGAGTCTTCACGGTCATCGAGTGAAATCTGTTCATCTTTGTCCGTGCGTGTCTAACACCATGTTTGTTAATTTACATGTTACAGAGGCACTCAAGGCATCTTACGTGCACTGAATGCGAAAGCAGTATGGCTCTTCGACGCGATACTTTTCGCTTGGTCGTGTGCTCAAATTGGACAGAGTGAATGTTGAGGGTGGGAGACCCAAATTTTATGTGTGGGCCAGGTCGGTTTTGAACGTGGGTCCACTCACTTTTAGAATGGGCCAAGTCAAATTCGGGAGTGGGCCAGGCTGGTTTTGAACGCGGGTCAGTTCAATTTTCGACCCTTGCGCCAAAAACACGACACATCTAATCATCAATTTTCTAATTTGGCGAAGTCTTTTTTTTTCTTTTTTGGGTGTGGTTTACGGCGTCCATCTGGCACGGTGGCTGTTCACTGTGGAATTTCGCAGCGCGACCCGCAGCAGGTCCAGCGCCACGAACGTGACGTCATCACTTGGTCACGTGGGTATGGTACCATCGGATGTTAACGCCGGACGCTAGCCGGATTTTCCGCTTCATGTTGCATATAACGCTTTCGCGTTAATAAGTAAGCGAATGTTCACGGCATTTTGTACGGCTGATAAAACTACGGACCCTACTTGACGTAGCTGTAGAGTACATTGCTATCGCTAACAAAGAGCTTCGCGTTTTGATCATAAGTGAGACATTTTTTTTATAACGTGGCAATCACTGGCGGCCTGTGACGAAGCTACCGCAACATTCCAACTCGCCCTCTATGCAATAATTTGCGTGGCCTGTAATTTTTGTCATGACGACGCATGAAAAGGAAGATGATGATGATTATCCGGTCCTGCGTACGGACGGATGCATTCAGATTCGAAGTGATGAGCCTGTAGAGCTAGCGCTGAAAATAACCTGACTCGGGTGAACAAACAAAATGTATGGCAGAAACTTGCAACGCGGCAGAAGCAGCAAGATGTTTCAGCAGTGCTTATATTTTATTCGTAGTCATTCTGTTAACCCTGTCAGCGGCACTGAGCTTAGAAGGACACTTAAGGACAATGTTAAGTCTAATTATATCGATAGAGTATTCGTCTAGAAATCTATCATCGTTTTTTGTGTGCCAGGACACTTTGTTGCGTGGTAAACTACCACCGACAGTCCCGTTGCTGCTATACAATTTGAACCACCCGTTCCAATACAGACGAGTTGACGTAATCTCCCCCTAGCCTCTTTCTAGGGCACTCTCTGTGAATCAACCAGTGCTGACGTCAAAGGAGAGGTACCATAGTCCACAGCAGGTGGTGCAACTCCGATTTTTTATTGTTATAGGTTTCTCGCTTGCGGAGGCTCTGTCATCGCTCATGAAAGGCGAATTAGAAATTACAGAAGTCTAACCTTTCAATATAGCGTGACAAAATGTTTGCGTTCAGTGACCTTTTCAAGCAGCAGCTTTACGACGTCACGGAGGGTCAGCTTAACCACATTTAGAACGCCCTTGTAACTTCGACATGGCCCACTTATTCAGTCCAATCAATCAATCATTTGCGGTGGCCCGCTCAAGCAATTCTGTCGCCCACTCACTCGTTCTCTTCTCCCACAGAACAACACTCAGCTTCATCCTTATGCAGAAAATTTCGACGCGCAGTTAAAGCACGCGGTAAACACACATCCATTCTCGAGCATCACGCCGCATCCCCGCAGCAAAGGTCATTGTGTAAGTCGAGGCCAGGAATAGCAGCCATTTTGTCGGGATCCCCATCTACGCAGGTAACCGGAGCTCAAATTCTGAAACCCGGCAAGGGGCTTTCAAAATCTGTTCGGGGAATGGAATTATACGAAAACAGTGGCTTAAACTATGCACTTCTGTTTTGTTCCTTTGCGTGAAAATATTGCGACGCGGGATCTTGGCATTCCAGGTGCGGAGAACGAACATCTGTAATAACAACATAAATATCACAATATTTATTTGAGTTTGATTGATCCTACTGCTACGCGGTGGGTATGAAATACTCGCCATCATCGTCATCGACGTTTTGCGCAATACCGAAAGCAATCTAATGGTCCTATATAGCTCTACAACTCTTTAACGTCTGCCTCCTCATAAATTAATGTGATGTCGGCATTTCTTTTTTTCAAACTCGTGCATTTGAAGCCATGAGTCCTTGCGAATAAAGGGACGCAAGCTTTTCCATTACAGTATGCCCGCCCTAAACTCGCCACTGGTTATACCATAGTGACCCAGGCTGACACGAACCGCAGTGGCCACTGAGTGACACCCGATTCCTCAGGAGAGATGTGAAGCAATAGCTTCATTTGAGCGGGTTTAAATCTTGAACGTTACCAGGTTGCCGGAGAACGTAACAAACATATCTTCGTAGCCCACGATATTGGAGGACTTCCACAGTTTCAGCTTGTTCATTAAAAAAAAAAGACGAAAAAGGAGAACGAGCAGGAGGAAAGAGATGTTTTTGGCAGCAGGTACGTATATAGCCTCGCGAAACATGCCGACAGTCGTTCCATCCGAGCACCTCCCTGGTGAACGTTCAAGAATCCCGAAATCTACAGGTATTACTTTCAGTGCGCGTTCATTCAGAGGCACAGCGAGAGAAGGGGGGAGGGGGGGGGGGCGAGAGAGACGACGCGCTCAGCGAGGCGGAAGATAACGCAAACCAGGAGAATGCGAACCATAGCACGTACGATGCCGGAGCGGCCTGTCCACCCCTCGTGACACGAACACCGTGAAATGAGCCCCCCAAACGACACCGATCGCACGATAAGTCTGACTCGATAGGCCTGACTCGGGACGCCTCCCTCCCGAATGTCTCGTCTCCGCGCGGAAAATCGCGTGAAGCGCCTCGACGATGGGAACCAGAGATTCGGGTTCCGTATAGCGAGGCCGAGACACTCCGACAAATAGCGTTCAACATCAGCGTGAATTCCGTGAGTGATTACAGGTCAAACGTAACGGCGAGGCCGCGAGTCCTATCTTGTACACGGAGTACGGGCTCACCCCATGCTCAGAAATACATATACGCTTACACTGACTCCACGCTTAGACGCTATACTTAGCCTGCTCAGTTCCCTTTGTTACAACAGCAGCGAAGTTGCAGCATGGTGTAACGAAAGCTCCGCAAAAAAACCCTCAATCAAGGTGGCTGACGCGATGAGGAAATTCCGGCTGAAATGTTCTGCAGTGTCAGTAATCGACGGCCCTCTCCACCGCGGCAGAGTGGCATGGCGCTCCGTTTCCGAGAACGAAATCGCTGACTCGATTCCCAGCCACAGATGGCTGTAAAATATAAAACAAAAGAAAGAAAGAAAGAAAGAAAGAAAGAAAGAAAGAAAGAAAGAAAGAAAGAAAGAAAGCAAGAAAGAAAGAAAGAAAGAAAGAAAGAAAGAAAGAAAGAAAGAAAGAAAGAAAGAAAGACGCTATTGCGCAGCATGCTCGCATGTTTTAGGCTCGCGGGGTCACGACGTGCACGTTGCCCGCACTGCGTGGCTTGTCGCCACGGCACCTGATCAGTTGCAGCCTCCACGTGGACGGGCGTTGGTAAAACAGCCCGCATGTTCTCTAGGGCTGCAGATCTCTGCAGAAGGAGGGTACCACGTGCCAGAAGACACGACGACGCTGCGCCTAATTTCCCCCGCGGCCGTAGCCTAAACGCTCGAACTTAGGTTTGCTTTCATATTTATACTTTTTGTGCGCAGACAAACAGGGACGAAGAATAGGGGCAACACAAGGACGAGCGCTTTCTAACAACTGGTTTTATTTTTGAAGAACTACTCACTTAAATACCCACAGAACTGCGCGATCTAGTGAACAGAGCACGCCTACAGCGCATATGATACCCGCTGATCTGCGCGATCAAGTCAAAAGAGCAACGTCAATATTACATATAACACTTGTGATAAAAAAAGACGTGGACAAAAGCCACCCGGTCATACTAAAAACAGCAAAGTGCATAAAAAGTGCATAAAGTCCCCGTCGTCGTTATCGTGCTGTGGTCAGGCCAATTTCTCGTCCTCGGCCTCACTCTCTCCGTACGCCCAGAGAAGGCAAGACGTTCCCAGCACCGGCACTGGGCATCGAAACCCATGCCCCCTGCTGCAATGAGCAGTTCAGAACTTGAATCGTATAAACACTCCCCTATTGCGCATGCGACGGAGCTAGGGCGCTTTGCGAGAGGTTTCGTACACCTCGATGAACTCTGAGACCGACGGCGCCGGTGTGTGTATGTGTCTCGGAGGCCCTACCTAAACCTTACTGACGAAGACGATGTCATGAGCATTGCAAACAGGAAGCTCTATCTTAGAAGGCTGCAGAGAGAGAGAGAAGGGAAGAAGGAAATGCAGGTAGGTTAACCACACTGAGTCTAGTTTGCTACCCTACACGTGGGAAGGGGAATGGGGAGTGAAAAAGATAGAGAGAGAGAGAACTTTGGTGTAGGATGTCTATAGTCGGGCACTCAAGTCTGCTGCCCTCAGGTAGTGAAAAAGCGCTCGAACTGCTTTCTGCGCTAATGAACTGTGAGGCCAGGCTCCCAAGATCTTCGCTTCCGTAAATGGCCTGTCATCCAGTCTATTCAAGGCACACTGGAGGGTCTCACGCTGATTATCGAAGCGAGAACAGTGGCACAGAAGATGACTGAGGGTCTCTTCACACTTGCACTTAGCGCACATTGGTGAATCCGCCATTCTAATACGATGGCTGTAGGAGTTGGTGAATGCTACTCCTACCCACAGCCGACACAGCAGTGTTGCGTCACATCGTGGAATATTCGCTGGTAATTTAAGTTTCAGTGATGGGTCGAGGCTGTATAAACGACACTTAGAATTCTGTGGTGTATGCCAGTAACTTAACGTGATGGTACGAGCGAGACTACGAAGCTCTCTTGCAGCGTCGACTCTCGATAAAGGTTTAAGGAGTGTCGGTGAGCCGGCCTGGGCACGTCGGGCAGCGTCATCAGTGAGGTGATTACCAACGATGCCACAATGAATGTCCCGGCAGAGCTCTCTCAGAGAGCCCGTGGCCTGCAGCAATAAATGAGCACTGAGGCAAGGGAGTTTTTTTAATCTGCTCAATTTTTGAGTCAAGTACGGACTAGACGTACTTGACGGGGAAGGATTTCGCGCCATGCAGGGAAGCTATATTAAGCGTTGTGCGAAGAGTTAATTGTGCTGAGACACCTTAAATATACAGGCCGTTCCAACGTAGATCGTTCATCCGGATGTTTGGAGGCGCCAACATATCATGCTCCGCCACGTGTTTCAAGGTATGCGATATATGAAGCATACAGCCATACACGCAGAACGATACTACGAACTCCCCAGTATTAGGGACGACGGAAAGAACAGTACGTAACGTGCTGCAATAATGCATTCACTTTGTCAACACGAGAACACATGTCGGCCGTGTCGAGAATGAGGACAACGGAATATTTTTTTTTCTCTCTCTCTGAGCTTGATACTATACAAAGCCACCGAGCAAGCCATGCGCACGATAGCACATGTACCTGCAGACTACCCACGCGTACGTAACTTTAGCTCCACGCGGCCCTCAGCTCTTTTACTATCCCTCGTGAACCCGAGATCCACGGGGTCACAGATGCGAAATGGGGTATAAAGCCGTAATGCACAATGTAACATGCGTAATAGCAGCGCGTGAGACAAAGAGACGAAATATGTGCTTTAACCGCGCTGAACGGGCACCCCTATAAATAAGGAAAGAGCAAACACTAACAAACTGAACTACACGGTGATTTATTTGCTCCTTTTTGGTTAGTCTGCCGCGTTTTTTTTTTTTTAGTGTTTCCATCTATCTTACGGCGACAGGGCATGGCGTATATGGAAGTCGAGCACGTGTCTGCATCAGAGTCAAACGGAGCGTAGTGACAGCTGCGCATTAAAGTCGCAATTGGATACGCTTGTGCTGCAAAATGCATGTGCCGCCAGAACCGGTTGCCGCAAAAACAAAAACAAAAAAAAAGAACATGACACAAATCATGCGCGGAAAACAGGCGCCGCAACGTTATACAGCAACGTAAAACAAAACCTCGCATAGACGTTCCCGTTTCCGACACCTGCACCTTTTTAGCGAGCCGTGTGTGATCGTAACCGCAAAGGCCTCAATTTCATCCCACGTACGCAGCAACGTTGGCAGAAGGCAGTCAGGCAGCCGTGCAGACGTCAGTTGTGTGCGAGGGGAAGGAGGGGAAGTGGCGGGCGCATAAAGCGGCAACCACTTCGGAGAGAGAGAGAGGGGGGGAGGGAGAAATAAACGTTTATTACTCGAAACAGTGTCCCGAGCGAGGCCCGGTATCACCCTAAGGTGGGAAGGCTACTTAGTCCAGGAACCCTGGTCTTCCAGGTCCCCGAGGGCGAGCTTGGTCTCCCACGTTTCGAATAGGTGGTCTCCGTCTGCTTCTTGTGCTCGTTTGTCCGGTTGCATTTCGCTGCCTTCCTGCCACGGGCATTCCAGGAGCAAGTGTTGCAGGGTGTCGGGTACGTTGCAGAGTGGGCAGAGGTAGCCGTGGAGCGTCAGGTAGAGGCGATTCATTATTTCAAACAGAGATTTTCAACCACGCTTCCCCTGTCGCTCTATAGCACACGTATGGAAATAGTCGCCTTCTCTTACTCTATACCCATCTTATCCGGTTAACCTCTCTACCTTTCCCATCCCATGTCTCTCTCTCTCTCTGCTATCTTCTCTTTCCTTTTACTTGCTTCTTTTCCTTGACTCTCAGTTTTGATTCAGGTCTTTATGCCGTCATATACCAATTTGGTAGGCTGCCTGGCAGCACCAACTAAGGTTACCAATTCTCGAGTGGACGAGGTTGGGAGGAGAGGGGGGGAGTGAGGAGTGAGGAAGAGGAAGGGGGCCAGCTGTCGCAGACCGACCCTGGCAATGCGAGAAGCCAGTCATCTGTACATGCGGCAATGTGCGGGGGAAAAAATCTTTCCTGTCGAGTAGCGATTTAGTTGTCTGACGAGCACAGCGACCCATATGGATAGGGATAGTGCAAATGGTTATGGCCTACAACAGAGCTAGAACCAAGACAAAAATTGAATCGTTATTTGTTTATGACAATGCAAACAGAACACACTCAACAAAGTACAATGTGCAAACGAGCTGTCAGGCATTATAGAGAGGAAATCATGTTGTTATCCAGCAGAGAGAAAAAAAAAAGCAAGAGTGGGAATATTTGGTCGTCCCGACTGGGTCATGCCTGGACACGAAACACTTAATCAAAAGTCGGGGCTGTCTCGCTGAATTCCAAGCGCCACTACAAATGGCGCCATTCTAGAGCGAAAAATCGGAGGTGTTGCTTCCAACAAATAAATTCATTCACTAGACTTGATATCAACGGCGCGCAATTTGTAAAGTAAAATCGTAAATGGCATATCAGGCTTCACAAATGGAAAAAATCCCCTTTTAATTGTGAGGAGAAGTTATGCAGAACAAACGCAAAAACTTAATCCTGGTTGGCCCGCTGTCCTGAAGTTCCACGCACTGTCTCAAGTCGCCGTAGATTTAGACAGCGCTTGCATGGATCTACAGTTAACTGTTTTTCATTCAAAGACGTGGCAACATCCTGTGTTTGCAACAGACAGTTCCTTCAAATATCTGTGCGTCCACCGAAAGCTGACACGGCCACCTGAACCGCCGCCCAACGAGACGTCTAAGAATGGCTCGGTGAGCTGCGTTATCGTGAGCACCTTTATATGTAACGCCCCAGCTTTAGTGTTTTGTGCGGGAGGAGCAGTTGATGGGCTTTCGCGGCGGCCCCTGAATGAAATGTGTCGCTTAAAATTAAGATTATGAGAGCAAGCTCAGCGCAGAACGTAGATAAACATTGGGAAACCTAACGCAAAACACGCAATATACAGCTTTTTTTTTAGATGCCATAGCGCGATAAATCACGAATGAATTACTAATTATCAAATCAGCATAATGATTCATTTTTCTCTGCCCAAATAGCATTTCATTTGTATTTTTCGGCACGAATTTTCTGCTCACGGCCAGAAATAAAGATTTCTTTATAATATTCCTTGGTGTTATAGAACACCAGACGCACCCTCGCCTGTCTGCGGGCTAGTCGGTGCAGACGAGCGTCACAGACCGTGACCTCTCGCAACCAGCCAATGGGCGCCGTGCAGACGGCGGCAACGCGTCCGCAAAGCAGCACTGGTGCGGATCACGTGGCGTGGCTGCCACAGAGTGAGCCGTTAACCCTCCGCCACTAGTGGGAGCCCAGCTGCACTCTGCCGCTCCGCGTTTTCGACGGGCACTGATAAGAGCACGGGTTAACACGACAGACCGCCGGATGCGCATCGGGTCGCGGCTGAGACACCAGCTGCACTGCCGTGACGAAAGCAAAAGGCTTTCCTCCTCGCGTTGCTTTAAACGCTCGTGTACCGTGAGAATATGATGATGATTATTATTATTCTTATTATGATCGTTATGATGATGATGATGTACCGTGCGTCGGGTACACGTGAAAGAACCCAAGGTGGTCAAAATTAAAAAAAAAACTGAGCCTATTCCCTAAGACACGCCTCACGACGAGAGCGCCATTTCGGCACGTAAAAAAAAAGAACCTTAAAATTAAATATTGAATAAATGCGTGGCTTTCGCAAAACGAAGCGTTACTTGAAAACCCTGCCGGAATTAGGTGACCGCGGCGGCTACCGATGCTGCTGTCGCGGCGATTAGCTCGCACACAGGACTAGCACCGATATAACGAATCACCGTATACATGTAACTCCATCGGTGCTACTGACCCTGGAGATGTGCCGGTGGACATCCCCGTTTTCTGCGGAATTATACAGTGAAACAAACAAAAAATGAAACGATACCTAAATTGACTCACTTCAACAAGTACGCCACCAAGCGCATAAATCCTATATGATGATGATGAGAAGATGTATTTATTAAGGGATGGCTCGAAGGCCTAATAATGGGGAGTCGAAATAGGAGGGGTGAGGCGTATATAACAGGAAAGTTTTCTATGCCTTCTTTCCCGGAGTTTGGCGCGTCAGCTTGGTCGATTTCTCGCCGAGTGGGCCCGATCCCGGAGACAGTGGGGTGGACTGGACTCTGGAGACGGCGTCGCAGCAGAGTATGCTGATCTCGGAGGCATTGTAATCGGCGGTCACGTGGCCGGGTCACGTGGCGAAGTCCTCCACATCTAGCCTTCGTGCCTGGCAAGTATGCGGAATCTCCATACGTAAAAAAATACAATGCAAAAAGAAAATTATCCATTGTGTAGCATTTAATTAACCGCTTCACAAAAGCTTCGCGTCGCATAGATTCCGATACGTGCGCTTGGATTTGCATTCTTGTTTTTTCCTGATCTTTGTTCGACAAGGGATGCCTTGTATTATAGTAGGAGACAGCAGTTAGCATTGTACGTGCAAATGTAGCCCTACATCATGCCGAAATCTCGATAGGTGCCAACGCTGACAGTCCACTTGAAGCGTCGAGGTGCCGATGACAGTAGGATATAATAGCCATGTCGGTGACGGCTCGCTCCCACTCGCTGCTACAGTGCCGATAAAGACAAGCTTTGCGAGCTCGTAATTTTGATTCCGGTATACCGACGTACGCAGCCACTCCGAACTAGAGCACGCGCGGAGGTTGAAGTACAAGCGTGCACCATGCATGTCAAAATAGCGGATTTAACTAGAGTACAGCACTCGTTTTCTTTATTTATTTTTAGCCTTTCTGTAGCTCCACATTACTTAATAATTCTTTTCTTATAAACTCTGAAATATAGTCTTGAACACGCTTCTTTGTTCTCCGTGGTTTACCGCGGCCTGTGTCCTACGGGCATCCGTATGCAGGTACCGTGATTTGAGGGATTGATTAAGCGTGGCTTCCTAAATCAAAAGGTTGGGTACGAGCAACGTTTCAATAGATAGCTTCAACGTCAGTTTCAACCGCCTTTAAGTGCATCCATCGTGACATTAACTAGTTGTGGGGAGGGAGGGGGGGTGCGAGTAGATTTCCTTTTTTTTTTGCTTTGTTTCTTTTTTGACTGAAAGTGGAAACAAATTTGTATCTTCGAACTTACGACTGCATGGAAAGGCAATAGCGGGTGATGTAGAATTCACTCGGTGTTGCTCTCCGGTCTTTTGTAAGCTTATAGACAGGAGCTCTGTTTCCTAATCGTAGCTTATTACCTCCTTCGTTGCGCGTTTAGTGCCGTGGACACTGCTAGATTGTGATACAATACGAACATTCTGCCTGCAACCTTTCAGTAACTATACACTTCCGTGTGCTGTGGCTGTGTGTTGTATTAGATTCCCCAAGGTGCACGCTACGTTTTCTGGTACGCTTTAAAGAGATGCGGCGGAGTGATCTCAGCGACAAAAATGTAGCGAGGTTCCCTGTGTAATCGTGAAATACGCAGTCACACAAACACGCGATCAGCACACACACCCATAGACAGTGCACGCAATAAGTCTATTCGCTATGTTCCGTTAAGGCCCCAAAATCATCACGGCGGCGCTCGGAGCAGTATGCCAGATGATCAGCCAGACCGGTATTTCCAGCTTCTCAGTAAAGGCAGCATTTGTCCCCCAAGCGTGCTTTCTGGTGTGATGTTTTTGAGCGTGAACACGAGAGCAGGTAGCTTTCCGCAATGTCAGCGCACTTAAGCGGCACCTCAGAATATCTGTGCGCATGCGCGGCGAGAGTAGCTGCCTTTCGTGCTCATCACGTCATCGGAGAGCGACAGAGAGAGAGACAGCGGAGAGGAAACGGCAGAAAGGTCAGCCAGACGAGCGTCCGGTTTGCTACCCTAAACTTGGGGTGAGGTGAAGGGGGAATAGAAAGAATAAAAGAGCAACAATGTGGTGACCGTGTGCAGTGAAGCACCGTGACACCAAAGTGGAGTCCCATAGGTGGTGATCTGCGTCGGTCACATCTGGGACGACCAAATGGCCAGTGGTCGTTGCGCGAATAGGAGGCTGCGGGTGAGCTATGCGGCTTACTCGAGAGTTGCAAGCACTGGATTAAGATCATCCAATACTTTCACTGCACCTCGCGCTGACGGAGTATGCAAATTGCTAAAAAGTTCACGAAGGGTATTTATGAACGACCGAAGCATCACAACCACTTGCTGGTTTTCTTCGGGCACTTTATCAGGAGCCGGCGCTGTGGACTCTACCGCGGTGCGCTGTATCATTTGATGTGACTGTGGCTCCGGCTGTGGCGCCGGCTGTGGCTCCGGCTGTGGCACCGGCTGTGGCACCGGCTGTGGCATCGGCTGTGGCATCGGTCGTGGCTCCAGCTGGGACATCAGTCGTACGTCATCGGAGCGCTCGCTTGTAGTCTGAAAGATGTTTTTTTTATTTTTGTCCTTGTTGGTGACTGCATTATGACAGAACAAAATTGGCATGCTTCCAGTTCAAACGGTGCGTTCCTCGTGCTTAGCGTTACCCTAGTTACTTGGAAATCGTTACTTAGCTTTCTTGTTTGTTCTATTCGCCCTGGTTCTTTTAGTCACACAATGCAGAAAACAGGCTAAGAAACACAAAAGTCCGACCTTAGAGAAGTAGCAACTGTAAACTGGAATTCGCTGTTTTTTGTTTTCCTTAATATGATCCCCTTTTGCAGCAACCAATGCTGTCATTCTAGGCGGTAGTGAAGAGTACACGTCAGGCACTCAGTTATAATTCGCTCTAAAGTGCTCCAACTCGTGGAAACCAACTTCCCTAGGCTCTCAACATTCGCCGAATAAATATAGTGTCGCAACATAGCTGCTTTTATGCACCCCCATGCAGTTTTGCAGGTGTTCATGTCAGCACCTTTGGTCGGTCAGGGCAGCAGATGGACCCTACGAGTTTCCAGGTGCTCCTTCTCAACCTTCGAAGTGTGCACCCGCGCAAGGTCATTTGGGAGCACGAAATCAGCGTTTGGGAAATCGGTGTGGGTGTAAAGGCCAAGATATAGTCCGGCGTTCTCGGCGCGCCAGGCCGGGGCAGGCGAAGTCGGATACGCTGCGCTAGCGACGCCAGGGGTGCAAGAAATTTGCTTCCTCTAGAGTTCAGCGTGCGCGCGCAGCTCGAGGCTGGCGCCATCTGTGCGTCCGGGAGCGCAACTTCGCCGCGGCGAACAGCTGTTTACATGGCGCATGCGCGTCGTTCGGGTAGCGCGCGCGCTTCTCGTTCCGCGCGCTGTTTGTGCGCTAAAATGAAAACTTTTGCGGGATGGCGTTAACTTGTCCTGACAGCCAGAAAAAAAAAACATAAGGTTTTACGTGCGAAAACCACTTTCTTTCTGACCTGGGCTTCTTTAACGTGTACCTAAATCTAAGCACACGGGTGTTTTTCGCATTTCGCCCCCACCGAAATGCGGCCGCCATGCCTGACAGCCAGAACATCGCACTCATATTGCTAGTACTTCGGCTACGTCAAAAACGGAAGCGGACCATGTATGTACATGCGAAAGCTATTCGACAAGCGCCCTCAACTCGGCGACTACCACCAGCTAGTACAGGAGCTGCGAAATGCAGCTTACCTGTGGCGAGACCACATTGCTTTCGTATAGCTTCCTACGCGTGGTTCTTCCGCTCTGTGTCGCGGTGGTCCATGCGTTTCACATCGTATACACATGGATGGTTGCTAATCGCTTCAAGCAGGCGTCCTCACTCGCGCTGTCATCACACACGGATGTTGAAAAAACCACAGGCGCAGTGTCAGGACGCGCATCGCAGGCCGCCATTCTGCCTTCTGCTCGCTGCCGCTACAGCGCGCAGTGCATTCTGGTCTAGCGTCAGCCGCGTGAAATAGAACACGCTCTATCTCCGCGCCGGCGGCGTTGAGTTCGCCAAGCGCGCCTGGGCACGCCGGCTACGCCGTGACGCCGAACTGTAGAGTGCGCGTTTTTCACCGACGTCGCTTAACCGCGACGCGCGTGGCCGCGCGCGCGCGTTACGCCGGACTATATCTTGCCCCTTTAAGAGAGAAGCACGTCGTCCAATATTTTGCTACAGCAGCTCTGCGAATTAAGAGCGCCCTCCATGCGGTCGAAAGGACCGAGAGCATTGCATTGACACAGCGGCCCACATGTCCACACAGGTGCGTACGCTCGCAGTGACTTCCTGCACATTGGCCGGCTCGTAAATGCGCAGAAGTCATTTTAAATTCAGTCCTTCAAACAAAATACAGCCCGTTCAGAAAAAAAGTTGTCACTATGTCCTTCTTGCTCGCCGCACTCGCACGTGTTGGTTTTGACGTGTTTTGACGTGTTGGGTTTGACGTGTTTGACGTGTTCACTCGCCCGAGAAGAGTGTTCAACTCCAGTCATCGGAAGTCCACGAGGCGTGCGCTTCGGCAAATTGCCGTCGTGAAGCCTTGTTCGAAGTAGCGAGGACGGGCTTTTGAGCAACCGGAGAACTTTGCGGAATAACACTCCTGGGGCGACGCCGCATGCTAACAACAGAAGCGTCTGCATCCAGCACCTGCCGTAGTTCCGTCGCAGACTGAAATGGGCTCTGCACGACTGCAGCTATCACAAGTGCGTCCGCTTCATCCGTCGTAGCGCTTGATCGACGTCTATGTGGTGCGACAAAAATCTGGCTTTCCTTGCTCAATGCTTGTATAATCCTTGTGGCAGTCTTTAACGGCCTCTGCACCAGGGCACCGATGGAGTGCAGAGAATATCCCTTCAGAGAGAGAGAGATACAAAGCAAAGACAGGAAAGGCAGGAAGGTCAACTAGACGAGCACCCGGTTTGCTATCCTACACTGGGAGGGGGGGGGGGGGAGCAGGCGAAGTTCCCTGGCAGCGTCCGACCTCGCCAAAGGTATTGGACGCGTATGGGTGTCTTCGTGGGCAGACCGGGCAGCCCTACCAGCAAAGTTTTTGCCGACGATGCCACAATAAGCAGGAATCCATTGAAAGATAATGTTGCGCCCTGTTTCCAGAGCATGATGGTATGCTTCTCTAATGTCGGATATCATCTGCTCGTAAGTTCTGTGATGTAATGCAGACTTAATGGTGTGAAGAGCTGCCTTAGAGTCACAAAATACAACCTATTTCTCTGTCAGCTCTTCGGTGACGTACGTCAAAGCGGCATGGAGAGCTGCAAGTTCTGCCGACATAAATGCAGTCATATGTGACAATTTGAATTTAACCGTAACCTCCTTAGCTGGAACGGTAGACACACTGAGGCCTTGTTCTCGGAAATAAGACGGCGCCACGGTTGCCGCACGCTGAAGCCTAGCCCGTACCTGAGGGCGAGTCACCGCAGATGCCCAGATGGAAATGTTGTCGGCGTATATTGAGACATGAACTATCCGCGGTAAGTACTGCGATAGTGCTACCATGACGAGGTTGAACAATATGGGGCTCAACACTCCACTCTGTGGCACACCATGGCAGAAGTAATGTTCTGAAGTTGGGCCACCTTCGATATGCAACAAAAAGTACCTCTCGATCAGTCAAATAGTCCCGAATCCATTGATACACACGGCGACCAACGCCCACAGCCTGAAGTTAGTTCAGTATGGCCTCATGAGCGACGTTGTCGTATGCTCCTTTGATATCTAGAAAAAGTGCCACTGATAGGCTCTTGGGAATTTTTTGTTCTTAGACCCAGGTTATGGTGTCAATGACGTAGTCGACAGACGAGCGTCCTCGATGAAATCCTGCCATGGCCTCAGGATAGATGTTGGGTCGCTCTAGGTACCATTCCAAGCGAGCAAGAATCATTCTTTCCATCGCTTTGCTGACGCAGTTCGAAAGCGTAATCGGACGATATGGTGATATATCAAGCGGAGACTTTCCAGCTTGTTCATTATCATGCGTATTGTATTAATCAGCGATTGCAGCATTACAGCCACCTGTCTGTATTGGTCGCGCAAACCGCCAACAGTAGACGCCGGGAGTTGTCCACCAAAAGTGTGCTTTGACTCTGTTGGTGAGCGCTGTCGTTTTGGTAGGGTCGTCCAAGATTCGGCAGATGTGGTCTTCTCAGTGGCCTTGTTCTTCGTGGTCCTTCCCACAGTGCCTGGCCTGGGCAGCAGAGGAGGAGGTGGTGTTGTAGAAATTGGCGCGTCGCAGAGGCAACAGCTTTCCTTGAGGAGCGTCGGCGACGGGGACGTCGCTTGCTGATTTTATCGGCGGCTTTGCGATGAGATGAATGGTCTCTCACCATCTCTCTCACGATGGTCATTTCCTTCTTAATATGTGGGCGATTCTTCGATGAAGCTTCGCGTGACCGCCCGCAACTCGAACGCTTCATTATAGTCACGCTACATTTTAGCGGCAGCGTGGGGCTCGGCGCAGTTGGGCATGCTGCCTGATTTTCACAGACACTGCTCACATGTTCTAGTTTCATGCATTTGCGTCATTGAAAGGTTTCGGAATGAAAGGCCGCACTGCATGTCTGAAGTGTTCCACCTTAGCATGCGAGGGTATATATTTACCCTTGAAGTTCACGCAGCGTGAACTGCCTAGCCGAGTAACATCAACAATGACCTCATCGATTGCTGGCTTGATAAGGATCGGCAAGTCGTTATTAAGGATGGCGACGTCTACGTTGTAGATAACACCGGCGGCTACGTAAGATCCGAGAGGGATGTAAGAGCGCACCCGAATGCCATCGAGGTCCGTCACGCTTCTAGAGTGGTCATAGCACCCGCATGCTGGACATGAACAGGAAGTAGATTTTTTCCGGTGTTCACTCGAATGTCGGATATTTCGCTTGGCACCAGGGCTTCCAGTGACATCGACACACATTGCCTGTTAAGTAGCTTCGTGCTGGCGGTAGGAAGCACGGGTACAAATATGTGATGGTATTGGCGTCCGGCCTCCGCCTGTGTCTTATTGTTTGCGTGCTTGACGATGAAGACGTCCTGGTCTTTCTTCTCTTCGCTCTGCGGCTCTACACAAGCTGGAAGTCGTCATCCGAAGGGTCCTCACTGCTGAGAGAGTGAACACAGGTGTACTCGCTGTCGCTGTCGCTCTGCTGACCAATCCGCTTACTGGAGGCGGCCGCCGCTGACGCCGCCATCGCCGACGGACGTGCGGGCGGTTCCACTTCCATCACGACCGAGCAGGGAGCCAGGACGAGCGGAAGCACTTAGCCTTTCACAGGAATAAACCGGAGCTGCTCTGGCCAATGTGGTAACGTGAACGAATATATATGCCACAAGTATAATACGCATGCCTGGCAATATACTAGCTACAAACCAACAGTGATCGTGAGAACGTCGAGAAATAACGGCATATATTTTGAAGTTTACTCATACATCGTGTGGAACGTAATTGAAAGTTCAACATTGTAACCGCTCCTGAAGCCGACGGCTCCCTTGTTGAGGTACGCGCGTAGCAGACGACACGCGCGCGCTTGCGTGATGCAATGCGCGCGAAGGTAGAATTCTCGCACGCCAGACGCACTGCGCGTGCGCGCTGCTTCTCGGTGCCGCCGCTAAACTGCGCTGACAGTACGGGAAGCCACATGCTCCCGTGTTCACGCTCGAAAAGATCGCGACTGTACTTAGGTTTAGGTGCATGAGAAAGGACGCGAAGCGGTGAGAAATCAACGAAATTTAGGGCAGAACTCGTCTAGGATGATTATCCAAGTGTGGGATATTAAGCGACATGCAATCACGTATGCGGCGTCTACTACTGCAGCCGAGCTCCTCTTTTGCGCCGGACACGCTGCGCCATCTGGCGGTGTCACCGCGACGCCCGCGCGTACCCAGTTATACGTACCCAATGACCCAAGTTGGAGTCAAAGAGGTTCATTGAAGAGAGGCACATGCCTAGTGCAGTAAGTACACGTACACGCGTAGTGGCTTCTCGGGGCCCAGTGGCACCACATATCTAGCGGCACATGCCTACGCCAACGGCCCACATTTCTTGACTGCACAACGGGCCCACATTTTTTAGACAGCACTGTCTTAGGGAGCGGCCGATATTCCTGATTAGGTTAGACAGCCGTAAAAAGAAAAAGCTAGTATCACGATGCGAGGAATGCTATTCACATTTAAATAAAGTTTACAATGATCTAGAAAAAAAAACTCGTGCAGATATAGATGTGTTCGGGCGTTTGGTGGGATATCGTTCCAGGCTATCCAACGGCCGTTTGCACGCATCTCTAACCGGATAATATCCTTTACCACTGGTCAGACGAGCACATTCCGTGTCCTTTACGGCCCATCAGTGGTACTCGAGAAAACAAACTGCCGCTCTGAAATGATTGCAGCGACGTTTGGCTGCAACAAGACGCGTTTTGAAGCAACTGCCATGGAATTTGAAAACGACGCATTTACGTTGCCTTTTCTGTTATTAGTAACACATCTTAACTGAGATCCACGGGAAATTGCTTTGCTTAGACAGAAACACCTTCGCGCAGCTGGACACCTCGACAACCTACTAATTCGGTGTAGCACATACAAGCCGAAATTCAATCTGCATGTCAGACGCGATGGCCGACCACGCGCTGAAAAGCACGTGGACGCCTCTTTTTTTTTCGCAATTAAAACGAACACAACCGAAGTAATTACTTGCGAAAAGATCCTAAACTCTGCGTTCATTGATATTCTTTGCTCTTCAAACTGTTGTTGTCGAGGCTAATATGCACTTGAGCGAACAGGACGAAGCAAGGCGAGCTGGTCGAGAGCACTTTGCGCATCGTACCACAAGCGACGAGGGCAGCGTGTGAAGCGACCTGTTCGCAATTGCGAAAAAATTGCCTACGCGCAAGAACGACAGCAACTTGTCTCTTCCATTGCAAAGATCCATGAGAGACCGCTATCGGACGAGTTTCTTTTAGGTCCTTGGCCTATAATGCAAACAGCGCAGCCTTGGTAACAAGAGCCGCTATAGCTTTTCTCCAAGCCACTGGGCTGGACGCACGGCTTTAGAGGGGCCACATCTCTGAATTTGTATATACACATCTCTTCCTTATGCCATCATCATTCATCAGCCTTCTCCCTCCCCGTCCCTCTTCCCCAGTGTAGAGCAGCCGGCCAAAGCAAGTTGTAGCTCAGGCCGACCTCTCTGCCTTTCTGTAAATAAATTTCTCTCTCTGCTGTGCTGTTCAGCTGAGTTGTAGCTGACGTGCCCTGCTGCCATTGGCACAGCATCACCAATGGTTGTCTTACTAAAAGCAATACCTTCTTTGCTTAACCCTCTAGAGTTGCGCCTAAACTCATTGCTACAGTTTATGAGATTGACTGGCCTCAGTGATCGATTGTAGGCATGAGGGGTAGCCGAACATGTTATCACTGCTAGTTACTCCATCTCTCTATTTATTTTCATCCCTTAACCCCATCCTTACTGCGTAGGGCAGCAAACAGGACGCGTTTCTTATTGACTTCCCTACGTTTCCCCTTCTTCTCATCAACCTCCTCCTTCCGTCCTTCACCCTCCCATCTATTAAATTAACTATTTGATCTTTATTTTATATGATCTAGCATACATTTCACTTCATATTCCATTCAGGTGATAAGTGTACAGGGGTGCGCGACGTGATGATGTTTCAAGGGCACAGTAACGCGAATTCTAATCCATCATTCTTCGCTGTGATATTCTTCGCTGTTTTATTTTACACTTTCCTATTTGAAGTTGTTGAATATTAATTTCTGGTCGAATGCAGGAGCAAAAACGTTTGTTTGCGTCTAGAGGGAGAAATATTGTTGCAAGTGGCACGTGTTCCGAACGATTCTGCTGCAGGAGATCCGCAGTTGCATCACTTGCTGAGCAAACGCATGCAACAGCCTGTAACGGCGCGACTTTCGCCTCCAGAGCCGGTGAAGAATAAGACGGCTCGCGCGCGGGTACCGCGAGAAGCAGAACACGCTAGCGCGCTCGACGTGAGCGGCCGTGGCAGCTGCCGTTTCCAAAATCTCGCGGCACCTTGGCTGGGCTAAATAAACCGCGGCCACGGGGGCTACCGCTCCGCACAGGGTCCCAGAAATCGGTGACACCAGACGACCGAGCCAAGCTATGCCAGCGTCAGCGCAGCCACTCTACCAAGACGAGTGTGACGTGGTCTCACGCCTTCCGGCAGACGGCCCGCGGTTGTAGGCTGTCCGGAAGTTCTGCATCGACATGCCTGACATTCTGGTTCATTCAGCTGGACAGCCACTTCCGTAACACCAAGGGCACAGGGTCCGGCTGCGTTCTAGACTCCGGCTGCCACTAGCCGGCCTCGACTTCTACGAGGGCTTGCGAGCATCCGTCCTTGCTCATTACCCCACCTCACGCGCTCAGTCACAACAGCTCTCGCCATTTGAACCGTCGCGTCACTCCTCGTCTTGTCGTCCCACATCGCCTACGTTGACCATCCGTGCCAATCAATAGCGCGCGCCAGCCCCAGCATCAAACCTCTACTCGGCCCGTGAGCCTCCTTCCCGTCTCAAAGGCAGCTGCGTGACGACTCTTTCCAAGGAATTCACTGGGCCAAGCGCAAGCGCTTCCTGCTACTCTACGGCCCGCCGCTCTCCATATTTGGACGTTCCCGCAAGCTGTCCGCTTTCCGTACCGGGTCACCTCGCTCATCACCGATCCAGAGGCTCTCCCACCGGCTCCACGAGGCGCAAATTTCACTCTCGCAGGCACGGCGACGGCATAAGCACGACCTTCGCGACGCCTTCAGCGACCACCGCAAGCCTGGTGCTGTCGGCATTCGAGATGTCACCGCAAGCACCAGCAGGCGAGCCTTCTGAGGTTCTGTACTCACACCTTCCGCGGATGCATAGCCTAATGAAGTCCTGTTCGCGCAGGACCGGCACTGCAAAACTTGCACTAACCCTGCACTACTACTTCTCGGACTTTTTACAGGGAATGCTGTGACATCGCTTTGTGAAACCTTATTTGGATTTTTTTTAAGTGGGGCCAGAATATGCTAATGTGCTTGAACTGTGTCTTATAGCAAAAAAGTCGCAATATACACTTAACGTGCTTGCTGCGCGGACAGCGTGCCACCGAGCATCGGGTCCTCGCCCTTCTTTGGTTGCAGCAGGTAACATGTGAAGCTGGTCGGTGGCTTTCAGCAGCACAAGGTACGCGAAATATACTGTTCGTGGACACAAAATAAATCATTGCGATATTCTAGATTCCTAATGTGTTCTGATGTTGCGTGAAATCGCAATAAAATAGGATTTAATAGAACTAAGTTTGAGCAGACAGAATTAGTTGACTCCGGAAGGTAATACTCTTTTTGTTTGGTTCTGCTCCTTTTAGTTTTTCTTTTCTTTTTCTTGGGACGGGGGTAGTGAGGGAGGGAGGGAAGGGGGTAAAGTGGCTATCGTTTTACAGCTATGATATTGTATACCTACGCTGATCACTTATATGGATGGATTGCGCTGTACCAATACTTACACGCTAAATAGTTATTTCATCGCAGGAATAATGTCTGTAATTTAATAATACAATGTTATTCTGTTTTCATCTTTGCCAAAGTTTACATCGACACCGTATCGGAGCCGTCAGGACAAAGACAATTTTAAATACTTATATCGTGAGAATTACAGAAAGAAAAAATTGTCACTGACACTTGCATCATCTCTCGTAGGCACATGACATTATGTTGATTCGTGATGTCACATTCACTGTCCTACGTTATTATTTTTTAATTGGAATAATAAAGATAAGCTAGTGTGGACAGCGGCAGTTACTAAATTATTCGTAATTTATCCGTAGTTATCCGTAAATAAAAGAACACGAAGAAGGCGCGGCATGAGAGGCTGACGCAGTGCTGACACTTGAAATTTTAAATTAATATAGCCCGAAAATTGATATAACGACTAGTATTCATTTCATATCATCGATTACAAAATTCTATTTCGGTATTCTTACCTACTGCCACCCGATTCACGGCCCATCCCCGTGGTGGGTTGAGCCATATCCGTAGGCACCGAACCAAATCGAACCAAGCTGGCATCCGGAATGTGTTCTTCAAGATGGACGCGACAGACAAGCGCTGTGAGGAATGAAACGAGTTTCCGACTTCACTCTCAGGGTGAAGGTTCCTTTGTTCGACACAAGACTTCTTGTTTCATAAACAAGAGCTGTTATACACCGATGAACTTAGTTTGTGTAGAAAGATAATTGCTGTAATTACCGCGCATGAAATAGCCTTACAACACCAAAGTCAGAAGAAGCTCGCAAATAAATTCGCATACCAACAGTAAGAACAATAACTGCCGATATAACGTGTAAAGGCGGTATGAGAAAAAAGTTACATGACGAAAAAAAAAAAAAGAAGAACGCTCGCACGAAAAGCACGCTTCCCTGAAAGGTGTATTTTATTTGTACGCCCTTGGTATAAGCGCTTTATTATTATTATTTTTATTTAACAGAATCATATGTTCTTATCAGATATCCCCACTTTATCCCCTTCAGTCCCGTCGTACGCGTTTGTGGATGCGACTTATTATTTACAATTACTGTGCAATGGTTGCAAGGATTAGACAACAAACATGAAGCTTCGAGTAAATTGAACATTTTGTTTTCCCAAAGTACGCCGATTTTACTTCTGAGTTTTGACTGGACGTTTGAAGTGGAGCATCTCGGTAGTAATAGCTCTTGTTGTTCCTCTTGTTGTAATGCTTGCACCCCAATAATTAACCTGTGCATGTAATTCGAGCGGGTGATTGAATACATTTAATGTAAAAACGCAGCATGACTGATTGTTCAATAAATGAAAATTTAATTACTATGTAATTATGATGGGCTTCTGTAAAATGGACAGAATCATTCTCAACCCACCTTGACTTGCTGCCTATGGAATCTCCAGCACCATCGCATAAAGTTATGTAAATTTCACACATTTACACACATTTGGGAGGGAACAAACGCGAGTTAATCACATCTTAGTTGGAATCAAGAAAAAGAAATGGGCATGGGCAGGGCATGTAATGAGGAGGGAAGATAACCGATGGTCATTAAGGGTTACGGACTGGATTCCAAGGGAAGGGAAGCGTAGCAGGGGGCGGCAGAAAGTTAGGTGGGCAGATGAGATTAAGAAGTTTGCAGGGATGGCATGGCCCCAATTAGTACATGACCGGGGTTCTTGGAGAAATATGGGAGAGGCCTTTGCCCTGCAGTGGGCGTAACCAGGCTGCTGCTGCTGCTGCTGCTGATGATGATGATGATGACACACATTTGTCGAGAGTCGATCGTAATTCGTGACTGAAGGGCTTATTGCGCCCACCGTCCGGTTCAATCACGTGAACAGAACCATTCGGCGGCTTCCCACTCGAGACGCCACCACAAGATACGTGTTCGTAAATGTGTTTGCAACGAATAATTGCGGATTATACAAGCGCAACCTTTTGTCTGTGTGCGTGTATTTCGCGTTTATTATGCCTCGTGCACTCCGCGTGCTCTTGCGCAATTGCGCGAAGCATGCATTGCAGAAAGCTGTTTTCTGCGCTTTCTATTCGATCCGCACTATGCGGCAAGCGATACGTTCAATCTTTTGTGCACCTCCACCTCCACATCCGCTCGTACGCCCTCCCCCTCCGTCCCCCCCCCCTCCCGCCGTGAGGCCCGTTTGCACGCTTCTTACTTGTATTTATCACTGCTTTCTTCTCGTATTGTGTCAATGCTATCTCACGGAGTATCGTACTATACAAAAAGAGCACAGGCAAAAAGATTGACTGTAGCCAATCTCTTTGCCTGGGTTCAGTTTTTGTTTTTCTTTTTTCTTGCCATTCTTTTGGTCCTTGAGCTTGACTTGAATGCACTGTACCGGGTAGCACACAGCAGCCGTGGTCCTCATACTTACTGTAAGGTTTTATTATTATTATTATTATTATTATTATTATTATTATTATTATTATTATTATTATTATTATTATTATTATTATTATTATTATTATCTTTTCGAGTATATGGCATTTCGCAACAGTCTGCCACGCTTGTGATTCTATCCGTTTCACGCCCTATTACTGTCCTGGTGGAATCCTTTTTTCGTTCCTGTACTGCATTGGTTTGTATTTACGTCGCAGCTGGCATTACGCAAAGCAGATCCGAGAATAAGTCACTCGTGTATGAGTTTTACTTGCTTACATCTTCTTCACCACAGCTTCCACACATTTTCTCTTTTTTATAATATAATGACCATAATGATGCCGTCCTTCTTTTTTCACGCCTTTCTTTTTGTCTCCGCTCTTCTTTCTGTCTTTACTTCCCCTTTCCCTTCCCCTAGTGCAGAGTAGCAAACCAGAGGCTTTAATTTTGGTTAACCTCCTTGCCTTTCTCTTTTTTGCATATATATCTCTCTCCCTTTCGCCTCTTCGGATTCCTTGTGCAGTCATCCCCGTCTGTGATATTTTTCAAACGTGATTGATTGAATCAAACTTCAAAGTGCGATTATATCTTTAACATCACTGAAACACAACGAGGCACCGACGGTCCTTCAGAAAACCTTATACCCAGTTTACTGCGTTCTTCCTGACCTGTTATAAAGCAACATTGAATCGCACAGAGTCTTCCGTAAATAGCAAACAAATACAAAGAAACACTGCCAGCTTTTCTCCTTAAAGCGTTAAAGACAGACTTTAATCCTACAACATATTATATATATTACATATATTATATATATATATATACTACATATATTATACATATATATACTACATATATTATATATATATATATATATATATATATATATATATATATATATATATATGTGTGTGTGTGTATATTGTGTGCTTCGGTGCATGAAACGATGTTTTGTTAACAAATTAACTGGAACGACAATGTTCGCCAATGTTCGCAATGTCCGCAAATTCGGGAATTTATATGCCGAAACTGGTGTCATCTTGAAAATTCGTTCCACGTGGATCTGCCTTGCGAACTCCACGGCTATAATTTGTAAATTGGAATATGGGCCATAATGTAATTAGTTAAAAGCTTAATTAGTGAATATTTATTCATTAGCCGATATTGCATCTAAATTTTTCGTGCCAGTATTGTCCGCCGCTTCGAGTAGACCAGCTCATGAAATAGAATTGTGATATCTGCCGCAGGCAACCTTTAAAGATTTGAGAACTTGAGACCATATATATATATATATATATATATATATATATATATATATATATATATATATATATGTGTGTGTGTGTGTGTGTGTGTGTGTGTGTGTGTGTGTGTGTGTGTGTGTGTGTGTGTGTGTGTGTGTGTTGTATATTGTAGGTGTCGGCAGTATTTACATTTATCTGTGGCAATGTTGATAGCTTACCTTGGTCATGCTATGAGAACTGCCTAATTTAGTCCTGTTTGTGCATTGCCTTGGCGTATGTATTGCATTAATGTATCCATTTGCATTATTTATGTACTCACCATCACTTAACCCCCTTCCCCTATGTAGGGTAGCAAATCAGACGTGAGTCTACTTGACTTCCCTTGCTTTTCCCCCTGTTTTTTTCTCTCGCCGTCCACATATTCACATACGTACCCTTCCATTATTTATTTATTTATTTACATTATTTGTGCCTCTCCATGTGGCACCTTCTGTAATAGATTTAGGGGTATCGTGAACAAATTTTCTTCGGACATTTGTGAAAATTTTCTGCTGTCGTCTTCGTCTGGAAGAAGTCCCCCGTTTGTTCTAAGTGTCTTGTTTTTCTGTTGTCGTTGTTGTTCGCAATAGCAAAACGTTGTGCTCCTTTTCGCACAATTTCCCTAACATTGTCATGCTACACAACCATACTTTGTATTCATTGCAATCAATCTCTTCGACACTTCATATTGGTTGTTTGCGCATTACCGGGCCCTTCTTTATAGATCCGAATATTCAGTTTTCATGCAATCACCATTTTGTTTTAGCAAAGAAGATTCATTACTTCCGCAACATTACCGAACATTCATCACTATCATAGGTAAGGTTATTGCTCCATCGCGTGATGTTGTGTCCGTAGAAACACTGTAGAGAGATAACTTCGGCGAAAGGTTATTGGTTGTTCCGCCATCTCCTCCAGTACAGTCCCGTGACAGTCAATAAATACTGCCCCGCATCGGTGCCGTTGGTGTTCGTTTTCACCTGATTATCAGTGTCGTCAAGTAATTGTGACTGTACGCTGTGTGACGTTGTATTGTACGGTGACACTGCGTAACACTAGGAACGCCTCTGCGGGCTGTGTGACAGTGTCCACAGAAACAGTTCACGTCTACGTGCCTGTGTGTGTGTGTGCGTGTGTGTGTGTGTGTGTGTGTGTGTGTGTGTGTGTGTGTGTGCGTGTGTGCGTGTGTGTGCGTGTGTGTGTGTGTGCGTGTGTGTGTGTGTGTGCGTGCGTGTGTGTGTGTGTGTGTGTGTGTGTATGTGTGTGTGTGTGTGTGTGTGTGTGTAGGTTTTCTTTTTCATTTTATTATTTTTTATCCTTCTCTCTCGCACCTATCGCATCCCCTGGTCCCTGCCCCAGTACAGGGTAGCCAACCGGAGATAATCTCTGGTTAACCTTCCTGTCTTTCCTTCGCCTCTCTCTCTCTCTCTCTCTCGTTCCCGCGCAGACCAAGACTGAACTAGAGCGTTTCAAGCTTGGACGCTGTCATGGCGTGGCTATCAAATAGGACGCGCGGCGCGAATAGTGTTGTACTGTCCTCACGAAATAAGATACCGACGTCACACGGTTAATTTCGATCACGATCGGGCCCGATCCGGATTAAGCTCGATCCGGGTCGAGTGCTGCTACGCGGTCAATTTCGATCGCAATCCTGATCGATCCGGATCCCACACTGTCGCGAACCGGGAATTGCAATTGAGCTCTTTGATCGCGATCGCAGGTTGACGTCTACGCCCTCTAGCTCGGTATATATATATATATATATATATATATATATATATATATATATATATATATATGGCGCCATATTATATGGTCACATCATATATACATGGCGTGATCATTTTCAAGTTTTACGGAATTTTTAAACATCGCCTGTGGCAGAAAGCGTAATCCTTGTCCTTGAGCTGCATTATTGGAAGAGACGGATATCACTCGCATGAGAAATTGTAACACATATCGAACTAACTGAGATGAATTCACTAATTAGCTTCTTGATTAGCTACTTTACGACGCATATTGCAATTTACGGATTGTAACCGGTGAGCTTGCAAGACGTGTCCACTTGACATGAATTTCAGGGATGACACCAGTTTCGAGTTATTACTTCCCAAAGTGTCGGACGAAATACACGGGTGAATGTTACAGTTACTTTTGTGCCTCACTGCAAAAATGAGCATGTTGTTAAAGAAGTAATCTGAATAACGAGGCATTTGACGTCTATTTTGATGGCGCATATTCCAAGAATGGTGTGTGTCATCCAAGAAAGTTAATACCAGCAAAGACGCCTTGCGAAATATTCGGCTACATTTCGTGAATTGTCATATGTGCCGTCAAGTAATTATTCAAGACGTTAATTAGTGAATTTATTTTAATTAGCTGGACATGTGCTCTGATTTCTCGTGCAAATAATGTCGGCCACTCCTAATAAAACAGCCCGATGGCTAGAATGATGTTATCTGTTACAAGCGATCTATATAAATTAAATAAAACTTAAAAAATGCTATGAATACTGACAATGGTCTGCTCCGGGAAACCGTCAGTTGTATTTCGCTCCTCGAATAGGCAGGACACTTTCTGAGTGCGCTCCTGAACAACACCGTGCAACGGGGTGAACGCGGTTTATATCATGGATCGACGACCTCAAAGAAGTGCGACGTAATGCCAACACATTTTTCTCGCATTTACTGTTAAATCGATGCTGAATTTCCTTCCTTTACAGGTGCATCACAAGGCTCCGGTCGGAGCATTGAGTGATGGGGGAATAACGAGCATGAACAGGAACATTCGGCTCTTCTCTCTCTCACTCTCATTTGCTGTCGCTCGCAGAAGTAATCACTCCCTCTGACATGTACTCGCAAGACGTTTTTTTTTTCTCGCTCTCCTTTTCTTTTGCATTTTTGTAAACAGCCGGTTTGTATATATTGAAAACACTATTATAGTTTTACAATTACAATTAATAGCACTATTTCCAATAACGTACAAGTCTCGCAAAAAGTCATCGCGATGCAGGCGCATTGTCTCGCTGCCCACTCTCGCTCTCTCCCGTTAACGCGCTCTGGCCTGCCCCACGACGTCATTCCGACGATACTACACCTCCCTCACACTAGCTTTCGCTGACGCCTCGGACCACGTGACGTCTTTATCGCGCTCTCATTTGGTCTTGCTGCAGCTGGCCGACTTTTACTGCCGAACTCTCACAGATCGCCTTAGTTGGTCCGCCGCTCGAGCCACCCTACAGCCACTCGCAGCGCCAGCTTCGACAATTCTGCCATCAAACGTAGTGTGCTACACCACTACGTTTACCATCCGACAGGTAAGCTGTGGGTCACAGTCCTATCTCGTTGCATCCGCCATCGAGTATAGATGCACTTGACGATCCCGTATCGGCTGGCCAGTTAGGCTTCCACAAGACTTGCGACTGCAACAAGACCCGCTGTTTCTGGCCTGGCCTATCTACAACGGTGGCCAAATACGTTTCCTCTTGTGCATCATGTCAGCACAGCGAGCGCTCGACATCCCCTCCTGCCGGTTTACTACAACGTGTATTTTGGCCGGACGCATCTTTTGAATTTTTTATGCGAAGCATATTACGAGAGCTCAATCCAGCTCCTCAGGCGCGGCGGTGTCGCCTTGAATACCACGTGACACCGTGACGTCACGACAGAGGAGAAGTGGCTTTGGCTCAACTCTTGCAAGATGGGCTGGGTGGGAATCAAACCAGGGTCTCCGGAGTGTGAGACGGAGACGCTACCACTGAGCCACGAGTACGGTGCTTCAAAGCGGTACAAAAGCGCCTCTAGTGAATGCGGTGTTGCCTTAGAAACGAGCTGTTTCTAAGGCTCAGGCGTGCGTCGCTTGCTCAGGCGCACATTTCGTTGCCGCGCCGAACGCTGCGTTGCTCGACGCTCACCGCGTCCAATGTGGGGCGTCCAAGGCGAAGCAGAGTAACGCATGAGTTGTTTCTTCGTCTAGCCGAACCAAATATAGCCAAGCAACAGCAGTTCACCAGGCTAAACAGTGGTTCAACCACTAAAATAAAGGCTAGTATGCTTCGCATCCTGGGCTTAACATTACCTAAGCCACAGCCATTTTTTGGTATTGAATGATGTGGTCCGTTGCCTTCCACAACCTCCGGCCACCATTGGATTGTCACTTCGGTCGACCATATGACAAGATATGTCGAGAGTGCACCTCTGCGATCCGGTACCGCTTCTGAGGTCGCTGATTTTTTCTTGCGCCACGGGGCTCCTCGCGTTCTTCTGGGCGACCGTGGCAAGGCGTTTATTTGCCAAATTCTCGAGAAAGTTCTTCGGGCCACTGATACCGTGCACAAATCTACTTCTACCTGTCATCCGCAAACCAACGGCCTTGCCAAGCGCTTCCACCGTACGCTGTCTGAAATGATTTCCATGTACGTCCGTCCTGACCACACTTACTGGGATAAAATTCTTCCTGTTGTGACATTCGCATATAACACTGCTGTTCAACGGACTACCGGCTACAAGCCCGCCCCCCCCCCCCCTTTTTTTCTTGTGTATAGACGATCTCTTTCTCCTTAGTTGACAGAAAATTCTTTTGTGCACCTTCTTCGCCGAACCCGTTCCTCCAGGAAGAATCTGCTGCTCGAGTTGCACATTGCCGTCGAATCGGTCGGCGAAGCACGGAAGCTATACCCAAGCTGAGAGGAAACGTCGCTGCTACAACAAACGCCGCGACGTCAGTTTTCACCCTGGAGACCAAAAACACTTAGTCCTGCTTTGGACACCATTCCGAACTCCAGGCCTCTGTGAGAAGTTCCTTCAACGCTACATCGGCCCATACACCACTGTCCAACAAATTTCTGCAGTGAACTATCTCTTCGTCTCAGCACACTCCGTCACTGACCCCCGTCGCCCAAATAAAAGAAATTGTTCACGAGTCCCGGATGAGGCCCTTCACTCCCCGTTCAGATGTTCTCTATAAGCTTCGACCAGGCTGGCCGCTTCCATGGCGGGCATACTTAGTGGAAGCACTATTAACGTACTTCATCGTTTTTATATGCTCTTAAATATCATCATCCCTGATCTTCTGTTTCATCGCACCTGAGCTGGCGCGTTTCCTTTTCGGAATGAAAAGCACTTGGTAGCTTGGTCGGTCGCTTTCTCATATTTTTATTTCATAAGTCTTGCCTGGCATGACATGACGATGGTTTCATCCTTAACATCACCAGATATAAATGGCAAAAAAAAGAAGCCACAAGTACCTTTCTGTAAACCGTCACTGAAGGGGTTAAAAGAAAACCTGAAAGGGTTGTCCTTTGCGCCACGCGAGGTTATTTATTCACTCCCCATTCCCCTCCCCAGGTGTAGGGTAGCAAACTGGACTCATTCTGGTTAACCTCCCTGCCTTTCCTTCTTCCCTTCTCTCTCTCTCTTTCTCTCTATTTATTCGGCAGGCCGGGACGCGCACCCGGCGGACGCCCGTTCGGTGCATTGGGGAAGGGAGCAAAACGAGAAAGAGCGAAAAGTGATAATGACGAGTACTGAAGGCGTGGTTCGAATTACCGCGAAGAGCGTAGTCCATTCAAAGTCTCAAATCGAGACCACCTTCGTGTAGGAATTCGTTAACGCCTTCAGAACACCACGCCGACGACGGGAGTCCGGCCAATGTCCCAAGAGCACCTCTACGGACGAAGACTTGAGTGCTGAACTTTATGAGAAACGTTCTGTCGGTGAATGCTTGTCCCTGGCCAATATAAAGTAATGCCGCCAGACAACGGGAAATTATAAAATAACGTCTCTACAATGCAAACGAAACCGCCAACCCTTTCGCGCATAAACGAGGAACCATTCCGCACTCCAAGAAAAAATTCCCATGTATGGACTGGACCATAAGTTGACGAATGTTCGTCCCGTAATAAGATCCGATATGATGACAGAGAGAAAGAGGGATAAACTTTGTTGTCGGAACGGCTCATTCCACGACCCTTCGTCACTGGTTATATATCAGACGTCACTTTTAGCAAGGGAAATCGGGAACGTGTGAGGCGGACCTCCCATCTCAAGAGAACGGGTAACTCACAAACACACGGCAGCAAAGTACTTGGAACTCTCGAAGAATCCTCCACTTTGCATCAGGCACTGTTCTTCCTGTTCCTGTCGACGTCGTCGACATCGAAGACAGCGATCGCGAAGAGCTTGCTCAGAGGTGGCAGAATCGAACAATTGTCGAACACGACATTTGACGGCGTTTAAAATCAACCCCACCAGATCGTGCCAGAATCCTGTCAAATTTCGTGAGGGTTAAGAAAAGTCACTGACCGGAGTATCACAGTACGAGAACAAGAAATATGTTTCGTTGTTTTAGGTGAATAATTATTAGTAGGAAACTTAAACATTTGAACAAATGCTAATTACTTTGGCGTAACAATCATCGACAATTTGCGGAGGCGGGATCCAACGCAAGCGTTCTTTTTTTTTGGTGCGAAAGCATCGAATCGCCCTTTGAGCGAATAAGCCGGCGGCGTCTGTAGCAGCGGAACGGCACCTAAATTCCCACTGGCTGCGACGCCACGTCACGAGCTCGCCTCGATGGAGCAGGGCAGACGAATCGGAACACCTGCTGCCTGGGTAGAGCCTAGCGAGAGAGAAGGAGCGGAGAGAAGGAGATTCTTGATGATGGGAAGGAAAGGTTGGGGTAAAGTGCAGCACAGTAACTGTCTCTCAGCAGAGGACACCTCAACCGCGCTACACAGGGGGTAGGGAATGAAAGTAGGGGGAGAGAAAGAGCACCAGAAACAGCAGCACGCCGCGGAAATGTGATTGAGCTAAAGGCGGTCGGCGAGGCCGACAGCCTCGGCGAATGTCAGGAGCGCACGGGAGTACTCCAGGTGGTACGTGATGGGTGAGGGCATCGTCGCGACGACGCGTCACCAGCGTGCCTCGACCCAGCAGATACGGCGACGCGATGCCGCGGGCAGACGCTGTTCTTTGGTTGCCGGTGTCATTCGCGCGCTCCTTGTCCGCGCAAGGGCTCGCCCGCGTTTCACCTGCGTTTCGGTAAGGTCAAATCAGAACGCGCTCGCTTGCACAGAAAAGTTCAAAACTCGAAGGACCGCCTTTGCGGTCCTTGGAGTCCTGCGCATACACTGCGACCAAAGGAGCAGCGTCTCCACGACAGCGTCTCAAAGCTCTGCCACGAGGGAAGAATGCGAGAACGCTCCCCTCCCCACCGTTCCACCATGCGGTACGGAACGGTACTACCATGCCAGTGGTACCACCACCCTGTCCCACGGCGCGGCTACGCGCGGTCGCGCGGGCTTTAACTTTGAAGCGATATGCCTTGGGGTCTATGTAGGCCGACGGCTCGTACCTTTGCGTGCGCTGTGTTCTCACCGCTCAGTTTGCGTTGAAGCGATAGATAGCGCGAAGGTCCATTCGCTCGCTGCTGCTGCCGCGATTCCTCACGCCAGCGTTTTGACAGCGAGTGTCCGCGGTCATCGAGTGTGGCGAGTTCATGTTTGCCTGTGCTCGCTGACACTGTGCTAGGCACTTTAGATAGTAATCGAGTGTTTACAGCGGGGCCCTCTACTTCAGCGGCTGCTGCATATGGCGCGGCCACGCTGGCCCTGTCTTGACTGCGATCTGCGATGCGCACAGTGTAGGCGTCTAGGCGCACCGAGGGCGGATAGCGTCGTGTGCGCTACAGCACCTATACGCTAGCGCGTCACCTGCGTTCGCGAAATGGAACGTCGCTGCAACTTTGTTTATAAGAAAAGTGTCAACTGCCACGCCTAGCGTTAAACACAGCACCAGTACAGAACAGTCATACGTCCAGCTTTAGAAGATGCAATCATAATATGTGACAGCACACTATCCCGGCCAAGACGGCCGCATTTCGATGGGGGCAAAATGCGAAAGCACCCGTGTACTTAGATTTAGGTGCACGTTAAAGAACCCCAGGTGGTCTAAGTTTCCGAAGTCCCTCACTACGGCGTGCCTCATGCTCATATCGTGGTTCTGGCATGTCAAACCCCATAATTTCTTTAATATAATTTTACTGAATAATAAAAAATAACTAGAAGTGTATCTGACGATTAGCAGCCAGGTTTATCTGTTCTGCCTATCCCAATCTGCATCAGGCCTGCCGGAGAAAGCTGACCTGTATACAGCCGCGAAGAAAAATAGCAAGCTTAAAGCTTGTTTGTCAGTTCTCCGAAGGTAAATTTAGTACAAGTATTGTGTACTACCTGCACCTTGAAGAACCGCTCCTCGTAACCCCCCTCCCCCCCAAACGTTCCCATGCGTTTAGCTCTTACAATTCACGGTTTAATGTGTTGGAACGCGTGTATGCTAGTACGAACAAAAAAATTGGCAGTGGATTAGCTCGGCTATGCCAGGATATACGTAGCGAAAGCTGGATTAGCATGGTTAGCCTTGGTCGATCTTAATTGCGAGTCCAGGTTAATCTTGTTGTCTAGCTATGTTGCGTCTTTTAGCTAGTCTTTCGGCGTGCTGTTTATCTGTTTCCTGGGCGATTCGTGTCCTCTTCATCTCGTTCCGATGTCGATTCCAGGCCTCCTCCTGCTTATCAGAATTGTCGCCATCCATACCGCCGCCTCGTCTGTGGTTGCGACGCACGCGAGCTCTCCTTTTCAATCCTCAGACATGTTATCAGGCATGCGACGCAGCTGGTGAAGCGAGCGCAACGACGAGGTACGCCGTGTGACGTCATACCAAACGGCGGCGTTGGAAAGGAGCGGCGCTGCGCAGCGGCGGAACACCCGTGGCTCGGTGTTACTAGTGGCGCATGCGCAGTAGTGAATAGGGAGTGAGCGAGAGAGAGAAATATCCTCGGCGAGGCGCGCATTGTGACGTCATGTGCCTCCTCGGACCACCGCCACGGCGAAATCGCAAGTTCGCGGTCAGTAAAGTTTTCGCTTTAAAACTGGTTGCATTGACCGCGCTCAGAAAGCGTTCACTGACGCTGACGGTTCGCTGTCGTTTGAACGTAAAACGTAACCTTACAATTTATTTTATGCAAGCCGTAAATATTACATGATTGCGATACAAATTGTATGGACGCTCAAGTTCGCGCTGTCGGAGCGCCCTCTACCGCAGCGGTGAATAAAGCCGCTTCCACGGTATTGCGCTGCCACCATAATAGAGTTTTAGTCGGACGTCCACAGCAGCTCTGCGTACGCAGCAAAGCCACGGAGGTGTCTGTGCGCATGCGCAGTACGCAGAAGCACGCGCGGTATCTTGCGTGCGCCCGCAGCTTTCCAAAAGCTGTTTAGCGTCCGCTGCGGGCTCAGCTGCCTTTGCGGGACGTTCTCGCGTGTTCCTGCGTGTCCGCGAGTGCGTATTTTTCGATATCGCTCTTGCCGAATATATGATTCCGGTTTGTGGTTTGACTTCGTGGCGGCTGATATTGGCTACACAGTTTCAGAAGACGGCATATGGCGGCGCTCAGTAGCACACTACTGGTTCCTACGCGTGCAAGTCAGCAATCCCCTTGTCAGCTCTTGCGTCCGGCCAACTATTGCCGTACCGTGCGCGCGCACTATACGCTGCGCACGCACAACCTCGCGTCCTGCGCACCTTGTCAGGATTGGGGGCTCAATCCCATGGCTCGTAACCCGTTGTCAAGATTGGAGACCGGCATGAATTCGAAGGTAGCTGGCCCATGCCGTCGTCCAACTTATCCACGCTAAGGACGTTGATGAAGGGAAGGACTGCTTCTCATCGAGAACGAGGAATATGGGTTTATTTACACTATTTGCATGCAGTTCATCAGTCTAGCATGACTGCGAGAGAAAGTACGTCAGTCTAACACGACTGCTTGAGAGAGTGTCTCAGTCTAACATGACTGCTTAAAGGGGTTGGGACACCAAATTTTGAGGCTATAAAAAGCATGTTGTAGGGTGCTTATGTATGCAAGGACACCCAGAACGAGGTATCGGACGCCGCAAACATTTCAAAATAATTTTAATTCAGCTTCAAAAAGTCATTAAAAACTCCTTCTCGTAGTCAAGACCCATCGCTAGCGCGGCAGCTACTACGTCACAGAGGAGGAACGAAAATATTGACGTCATAGCACACCAGCACAAAAACGTGACGTATGATGAGTAGCGATGAAATGCCGATTACGGAGCCTGCTGAGCCGAGCGACCGAGCATAACCTCCACTGTGACCGAGCTACAGGCATATAGAAATCCTTTCTTAATGCAAAGAAGGGGTAAGGCGTGCAGACACAGACACAGGAGGAGAGAAGTGGACAACACGAACGCCGCACGGCGGCCCGCGAACGGCAAACTGCGTGCAGCGAGTTGCCGTGTTGACGGGCCTTTGCACGTTTGAGTGTAAAACAGTAGCCGGCCGACTCCGAAAGGGACCAGGATATGCGGCGTTCGTGTTGTCCGCTTCTCTCCTCGCATAGTCGCATAGTTCGGCAGCTTGGAGCGGTCTCTCCTTCGCTTGGCCTTTCTCAATGTGAAGGCCCGTCCACGTTACCGGCACGAAACTCGCCGCACGCCGTTTGCCGTTCGCGGGCCCCCGTGCGACGGCGGTTTTGCTCCCGAACGGCCAGATTTCCTAGCTGTGGAGAGCACGGGCCCGGGACCCATTTGTGCGGCAGCCGTACGGCGAAGCGGCCAATCAGCGTCCGAGGAGTGGTCACTCTGTGCACCGACGGCAGCTTCACCGCCTCTGATCGTTCGGCGACGCCGATATCGTGGCTAGGCCTTTTCCGGCTCACTTCGAAGCTAAAGCTTACGGCGCTTCGGAATGAATCACCGACTCTCACAAGCCGCAATATTTTCTTACCGTTGTTGTCGCTCTTCGCAATAATTATAATAATCGCGGCATGCACTTCGAATCGCCAGTTGACCCCTGCTGGCAGAGCACGCGTATGCGCGAGCAGACGACGCAGCATAGTTTTACGTCACTATTTTTTGTGGCCCACGTGACCAAGCCATGTTGCGTTTCCTCCTCTGTGACGTCATAGCATCCCCCGGAGCCCAGAAACCGAAACCGAAATCGCTCGGTATAGTAATGCTATTATTAAATTATTTATCGGATATATATGAATCCCGCTGTGTGTATCGTGCTCCCTGAAGCATGACGCAACGTTTGAATCAACAAACGCATGAACGAAAATTTTGATGTCTCCACCCCTTTAAGAAAATGTCTCGAGCAACCGCACAACAGCGGTTTATAAACACTCGGTCCCCCCCCCCCCCCTTGATTCCAAGGGGACGGAAACGTTCGTCCAGTCTCTGTAAACACACCGCCTCTCTCCGGGCCGGCTTAAACACACACACGCACACATACACACACACACACATACACATACACACACACACACGCACACACAGGTTCACGGTCCGGTCCGGAACCGACGTCACACCGACTTCGTAGGACTCGGAGCTGACCCTCGCAGCGCGCCTGGGTAGCCATTGTCCTGCGTCTTGGTCGGCGCATGGGAAGGAGCGTCAGTAGACGTTCCCGCAGGCACACTCCCCCGCTCACGGCCGACCCGGGTAGGCGGTGTCGTGTTGCGCACAAAGCCTGCTTCGTCGAACTCATTCAGTCACAACGGCGACGAGGCTAGAGCTTAACGGTGGCGTTCCTTGAAAGTTAACGCCGCCGTCGTCGCAACTGGCTGGCAACACTTGCACCTCAGCTGGGCCGTTCTTAACAACGTGGCTGGTTGTGGACGCCCAACTAAAGCTGCCTAATATCGACGGCGTACGTGCGCCCCTCGCGCTTGGCGGCTTAGAAGGTAGCCAAAAAGGCTACAGCCGACGCTCAGTGAGTTTGGCTGCGCAAATGACGTTAAAGGGGCTGACAACTGGCCAGAATGTGTTGCGAGACGTTGATTGAAATGAAATGACCTCGATTTAGAGTGATAGAATCCAGCAGAACGTTCGAGATTTAAGTAGGAAATATAATTTTGAGTTGGCAAAGAAAGCAAGAAGAATCAGTAAGTGGCGAGACCTGGCGGTGAGATGTTGGTACTTGGAATATATTCCATGAGAAGACTGTACGTAAGTCTACTGGTATTAAGTACATCATATTTATTGCTTAAAATTGTAGTTGCTCTATTATTAGACACTCGAGCGTTATTCTATGCGTGTCACGAAGTAAAGAAAGTCCACGCTAACGAGAACCCTCACGTCGTTCCACACGCATGGCGGCGCACATGCTGTTGTGCGCGCGCGAGTATAGCACGAGTTTGCAAGTAGCCAGAGTTTTATGATCTCCATGTGATACAAGATGCCATCGACGAGTTGTGCAGTAATTGGGTGCGTTTTCTTACCTTCGTGGAGGCGCCTATGTCACACTGTACCGACGCCGAGCGGTCCGCCGACAGTCGGCAGATTGTCGGCGTCGGTACAGTGTAACGGAGGCGCTGATACGAACGAAAAAACGCCGTCGCCGACAATCGCCAGACCGAAATGGGTATCGCGTCGGCCTAGTATCAGTCAGCATTTGTCAATAGGCATTCTCCAGGAGCACTGCTTGTGGGATTATGCTTATGAGATTATTCCGGCCTCTCTGACTTTCCGCTTGCACGGTCTTAATGCCCGGTCTTAAAGCAGCGTCCCCTTGCATGTAGGATACCCACTGTAACGTCCATCGTCGATAGCAACGTCGACAGTAGCGTTAAAGCAGCGCATGCATGTATAGGTTTTCTACTGCTTTATAGGATCTCTACTGTTGTAGGGTACAAACAGTCCCGATTGGGGTAATGTTCCATTAAAACGTCGAATGCGTGTGGTCGTCATTCACTGGAACGAATTCCACTGACGGGAACCACGCCATGACCAAACCACAACCGACCACACACATTGCAGCTGGCCCGGTAGTTCCGGTCTAGAAAGTCACGTTTGAATCTGGCCGTCGCACCGGGAAAGTTGACGCTAGTGTTGCTGAGGCTTTCGTTATTGTTGTTTTCGGGGTAGACTCGGAGATTACGTTGTCGACGACCGCCTGCTTCACGTTTCCTCAGCTCGGTATCTGCGCCTCTTCGTTGTCGTAGCGCCACGGCTTCGTGCTCCCTCCCGGCGAGGCCGGCACGTCGACGACGAACCCTTTCTCGACCTTTCTCGGCGTTCATCAAACGCCGCCTGTCCTTCGGCAGAACGCACGACGCGCGGCCGACCCATCGCAGCTCCGATAGTGTTCTGACGCGAGAAACACTCGTTTCTCTCACGATACCTAGACACACGACTCCTATTGGTGGAGAGAGGGACGTCAGTAGCGCGGCGGCGCAGCAGGATTCTCCTTTCAACGAGTCTATTGCTTGTTTTTTCTAGCAATCCCTGCACCTGAGCAGCTCTCAGATCAGCTGTTTCTTTAACGTTACATCGCCGGCGCAGGCTAGCGTATACAAGCTTCGCTTGAAAATGCTCGTCCTCATAAACGTGGTTTCCTGCAAAATTTATTTAAGATAATTCCGGCGTCGCAGTTGTACAGCTAACATGAAAGCAATGGGTAACACATGGACTTGTTTCGTCTTCGTGCTCGTGGCTTGACACGTTCTTGAGACTTAATTCATTACACTTCGTCTTAATTTCGAAGCAACGGTATAGTTCTATAAACATTCAAGACAATAGGTCTTTTCTCACATGCACATGTAGTCCTTGGTAAGTTTTACATTAGTAACGCAACAGTTTGCTAAAAAATGGCCCACCTTCAAAGTCACAAAGCCGCTTGAAGCCAGAAGGACGAAACTTGAGCGAAAGCATGTACTGTCCATCATTTTACCGGTGGCTGAGCCGTCATGCTTGCAGCACTATTAGCTCCAGAGTTCTCTCGGGCAATGTTCCTAGAAAGTTATATGTCTTCGAGTGCCCGCCGCGCGGCTGCCGTAGACGCGACCGCCTCAGCAGAGTTGGCCTCTCACAGGTCTACTGCGGAGAGCATCTGGGAGCGCTAAGCCTCCTAGCGACTGTCAACAGCGTGGCTTCCACGTCTCCCCAATCGCTCCCGTCGGTCCACAAGTGACCAACATATACGGCGCCTGTTCCTAAACCGCCCTTGGTCTTCAACGAACGCTTCGTCCAGGCTCCGCGCAAAGCGGCAAGGTTCTCTCGGTCATTGGCGGTTCGATGAGCGTACGGCGAGCAGTCCTTTCAGGAACTCGCTTCGTTCACACAAAAATGAACGCCGCTGACCCTCTGTGGCCATCTACCCGCGCATCTCCAGTCACAGCGTAAAGGTCGGTTATCACGGCCTCCGGCGCGTTTCTCGAAGGTTCGGAACAAGCGGCCACTGCTGGCGCGGCGGCACTGCTCGGCACCATATTGTGGTCGCTCCGGCGTACTTGGCTACGCTATCGACGACTGCGACGGAGGCGACCACAACGAGCAAAAATAAAGCAATGTTACAACACGCGCGGGACATCGGCTTACGGCGTCTTGAGCGAAAACATCACGCCCAGTCCATCGCATTTCTGACACGGACAGTCGAAACCACATTACCTGCCGTGAGACTACTGCGGTTTCTTCCAGTTTTTTTTTCTTCTGGTATCAGGTGGCACGAGATCGACCTGCCGTGCGGCACTTGAACTGCCGCATTCCCCCAAGGTGGCTTCGCTTTCCCTTCTGTTTCTGTCCGCTCCTGCGAGGCCTAGTGCAAGGTGATGAATGCTGCGCGCGAGTTATCGCGTATTACTCCTGCAACTCTCATTCACGGTAAGATCTGTCCAGTGTGCATCCCAATCGAGGCACCCAGTCACTAACGCTGCCGGCATTCTATGCAGCACTTGTGGCGTTTTATGGCTATGTGCTGCCGACCTGTCCAGGAGCCGATGTGCCTATGTCCCATTGTTGACACGACAGTGGTCGCCATATTGCGGCCGCTGCCTCCTACATGGGTGTCGCTCCTGCTACGGTCACGTCACTCATTTGGCACTGAATGAGCTAACGGTACCTTTTCTGCTTGGCCGTCTCCATAACTTCCTGTGACGTACCGGGTGGGGTGAACACTCTCAACAGCATGGAGCAGCTTGGGTCAAGCTTGCCCCCATTTAGAGAAAGAAACAACACATTCCTAGACAATCTGATGCCGCTCAAGGAGTACCCAATATTGTGGCCTTAGAACAAACTGTTTCATTTTTCAAACTGTTTCATTGCAGTTCGCAGGGCCGCTTTGGGCGGCTTCTCGTCGTTGCCGGCCTCCTGCGGCGACCCGGCTGGCGTGCCATCGCTTCAGGCCCTCATTTTAGATCATCCGCTTACCGAGCTCCTCTCTGTGGTGTCGCGGGAGCTATTCTTCCTCTGCGAAGAGGAATTCCTCGGTCAATGGTCCTGTCCCTTCGTGTCGGTCTCTGACGAGCGCGCAAAGCCTGTTTTTCGAACCACTTGGTTCTGGTGCATATGCTTGCCTAATTTCAGCGTTTACTTGTACAATACACACACATACTATACCTTTGTGTTGCTTATACATTGCGCATATCTGCCGCTGTGGTACCTAATTTGTGTAATGTGAAACCCATGTTATCACTTCCATTCATTTCGCTGTCACAGTGTCGGTCAAGCTTGTGGACTGCTGTGTAGTGATCTTGTAAAGCTGCAATGCATCGGACGCGCATCTCATTGACGCTCTACACTACATACGGTGTATTGAACTGTTGCCAGACTTAAGGTGATTTTGTGCCTAGTGACGACAATCGCCTGCGGAAGCATAATTTTTTCTGCTAGAAATGAAGTCCTCAGAACTAAGTGGTATAATGTTTGTGGAAAATGCATTCCGTATACTGCCGCTACCTCCCTGATGACTCATTCAATGAACCAATGGTCCTCAGTCCCCAGCAGCTGCGGAGGACCTGACCAAGGCGGCGGTCAGACCTGTAACACATCAAAGGGTTCTAAGAATATCTGGACCCGGAAGGCCGCCAATGGGAACTCGCCTTGACAACTATAATACACGAACGCTCTCGAGTGAAGCTAACTTGGCAGGCCCCTTTGAGGGCATTGTTTGGGATATGATCAGCCTTAGTGAGGTTAGAAGAACTGGTGAGGCTTATACAGTGCTGACTAATGGTCATGTCCTCTGCCATGGAGGACTACCAAAGAAGAAGCAATACGGGGTAGGATTTCTAATCCATAAGGACGTAGCGGGCAACATTGACGAATTCTACAGCATTAATGAGGTGGTAGCTGTATTCGTACTAAACTAAATAGGAGGTATATAATAACGGTAAAACAAGCCTATCAGCCACGATGGTAATGAAATAGAACAGTTTCATGAAGATGTTGAATTAGTGATGAGGAAAATGCAAACTCAACATGCTGTAGTCAAGAGTGACTTCAGTGCAGAAAGGGGGGGGGGGGGGTGATGCAGGCTGGTTAACAAGCAATTGGCAACTACGACATCGATTCTAGAAACACTAGAGCAGAGATGTTGGTAGAGTTCGCGGAAAGGAATAAGCTGCGAATAATGTACACTTTCTCCAAGAAGCGTAGCAACAGAAAGTGAACCTCGAAAGATCTAATGGTGAAACAAGAAATGAAATAGATTTCATACTTTCTGCCAATCCCAGCATAGTGCATGATGTAGAAGTGTTAGGCAGGGTAAAATGCAGTGAACATAGACTAGTGAAATTGATGATTCGCCTCAATTTGAATAGAGAAAGAGTAAAATTGGTCAAGAATAAAGAGGCAAACGTAGACCCGTCAAGGGTAAAAGCAGACCCATTTAAGCTGGTGCTTGCAAACAAATATTCAGCCTGAACAGAGGGATGAAGATTACATAAGAGGTGTTGAACAGAACCGCAACTAGACTGGCTTCATAAGTAGCAATTGAAGTAGGTGGTAAGGCATCAACGCAACCAGTATACTTAAGCTCTCCCAAGCAGTGAAATACCTCATAAAGAAACGACAGAAGTTGAAAGTGTTGAACTCAAGAAATCAGACAGAATTCGCGGAACTGTCAAAACTGATCAACAAGAAGAAAGCAAGAAATATCCGAAATTATAGCGTAAGAAAAACTGAGCAAGCAGTAAAAAATTGACGCAGCATGAAATCAGTGACAAGAAAACTTGGCATGCGACAAGCCAACATGTATGCACTGAACGATAAGCAGGGTAATATCATTATCAATTTCGAAATATAATAAAATCAGCGCAAGTACTCCATACTGACCTCTTCAGTACCCAGAGCAGCCACGATACCTCCATTCGAAGTAGTAATGAACAGGCTACAGAGGCTCCTTCTATAATTAGCGATGAAGTTAGAAGGGTCTTGCAAGACATGAAGCGGGGAAAAGCGGCAGGTGAAGATGTAATAGCAGTCGATTTAATCAGAGATGGAGGAGACATCATGCTCAGAAAGCTTGCGGTTCTTTATACGAAATGTCTCACGACTTCAAAGGTCCCAGAGAACTGGAAGAGTGCCAACATTATACTAATCCACAAAAACGGAGGCGTTAAAGGACATAAAAATTATAGACCCGTTAGCTTACTTCCAGTATTGTATGAAATATTCACCAAGATAACTTCCAACAGAATAAGGGCAACACTTGACTTCAGTCAACCAAGGGAACAGGTTGACTTCACGAAGGGATACCCTGCAATGTACCACATCCATGTCATAAATGAGGTAATCGAGAAATCCGCAGAGTACAGTAAGCCTCTCTATATGGCTATCATAGATTACGAAAAGGCATTTGATTCAGTAGAGATACCAGCAGCCACAAAGGCATTAAGTAATCAAGGAGTGCAGGACGCTTACGTAAATACCTTGGAAAATATCTACAGAGGTTGTACAGTTACTTTAATTCTGACGTAATAGTTCTGCGGAAACACGCAAGGTGGAGGGAAGTAATTAATGAAAAGAAAATGAGACATCCACCCATTCGTAGCAGTTGCTACAAAGAAAACCCATACGGATTCCTCGAAAGAAAGGCGTCGCAGTTGAAGAAACATTCGTCCTGCTCCGGGACTCGAACCCGGGACCATCGCCTTTCCGGGACAGCCGCTGCAAATTTCTTTCGAGGAATCCGTATGGGTTTCCTTTGTAGCAATTGCTACGAATGGGTGGATGTCTCAATTTCCGTTCATTAATTACTTCGCTGCACCTTGCGGGTTTCCGCAGGAATATTACGTCAAGCACTTGCCTTTGCTTCGAGTTGTCGATAAATTCGACTTCGCCCTGACATCCGCTAGCCGCCTGGTTAGCTCAGATGGTAGAGCGGCTACCCCGCAAAGGCGGTGATCACGAGTTCGAGTCCCGGACCAGGACGAATTTTCATTCAACTGCGAGGCTTTTCTTTCGAGGAATCTGTATGGGTTTCCTCTGTAGCAATTGGTACGAATGGGTGATGTCTCATTTTCCCTTCATTACTTTAATTCTCCACAAGAAAAGTAGGAAGATACCTATAAAAAAAGGGGTCAGACAAGGAGACACAATCTCTCCAATGCTATTCCCTGCACGCTTAAGTATTCAAGCTATTAAACAGGGAAGGCTTAGGAGTGAGGATCAACTGCGAATATCTCAGCAACCTTCGGTTTGCAGATGACATTGTCTTGTTCAGCAACCCGGGGCACGAGTTACAACAAAGTATTGCGGACCTTAACAGAGAGAGTGTAACAGTAGGGCTGAAGATTAATATGCAGAAGACAAAGATAATCATCAATAGCCTGACAAGGGAACAAGAGTTCGAGATCGCCAGTCAACCTCTTGGGTCTGTGAAGGAGTACGTTTACCTAGGTCAATTGCTCACAGGCGACCCAAATCACAAGAAGGAAATTTAGAGAAGAATAAAATTGGGTCGGAGCACACACGGCAGACTTGGTCAGTTCCTGATTGAAGCTTACCATTATCATTGAAAAGAAAGGTGTAATCAGTGCATTCCACCGGTGCTAACATATGGGGCAGAAACTTGGAGACTGACAAAGAAGCTCAAGAACGAGTTAAGGACTGCGCAAAGAGCAATGGAACGAAGAATGATAGGCATAACGATAAGAGACAGGAAGAGACCGGTGTGGATCAGAGAGCAAACGTGGATAGCCCATATTCTGATTGACATTAAAAGCAGATGGAGCTGGGCCGGCCATGTAATGCGTAGGTTAGATAACCGGTTATCCATTAGAATTGGTGCCAATAGAAGATAAGCGGAGTCGAGGACGACAGATGACTAGGTGGAGTGATGAAATTAAGAAATTCAAAGGCGCGAGTTGGAATCGGTTGGCGCAGGGCAGAGTTAATTGGAGATGCGCAGGAGAGGCCTTTCTCCTGCTGTGGACAAAAATAGGCTGATGATGATGATGACGACAATGACAACGACCACGACGACGAAGATGATGATGATCTAACACCAAGTGTTTGCTGTGGTTAAATGGTCAAGCATACCCGCGTAGCGCAAGGCTTAGACTGAAAGATAATCTCTTTCTGCCAAACGGCCGAACAGTCACCGCGACGCAATTACCGATATCAGGAAATTGAAAGTACGAGCTCCTTGCTCTTCGCTGGTTTCATTTGCGTCACAAGAGTGGTTGCACCAGCGAGCTTTCAGAAAACTACGCTGTCTGTCACGCAAGCCTTCGCTGGTCATGTGACATGCACTCCTAACGCACGTGGCTAATCCTCATTGACCCTTCGCTGTTAATCATGCGTCGCAAATCACGCTGATTGACGAAAGGACTTGTATATGGTAGTGGAGGAGGGGGAGGGGGGGCGACGCTGGCTGCATGGATGGATCCGGATCTACACTTTCCTCGAGTTCTGCGCTTCGGCACCGCCTTTACAGAACGCGGCAGCTGAATTCACTAATGCGATTCCACATCCCGGGAGGCAGAGGAACCGCACAAGCAGGAACGAAGTAGCCGAGACAGAATCATCCCAGACAGAGTCCTCTGCACAACGGGGACGAACAGAACACACGCTATGCAGTACAGCAGCGGCTTACGCACAAGTGATGCCGGATGACTTCATTTTAGCCACGTCTGTGCTGTAGAATTCCAACAGTGAAGGCGCATGTAGTGGACCAGTGTTCAGCATCTCCGAGGAACTCGAGGACGAGCCGTTGTCCTTCCCTCCGGAAGGACGACTTGGCGCCGGCGGGAACCGAGCGACCACGTGCTCTGCAATCAGTGGCGTAGCAACAGGGGGGGCCGGGGGTCCGGGGGGCCGGGGGTCCGTGGGCCCTGGGTGCAAGGGGCCAGTGGGGGGGGGGGGGGGGGTGTAATATACGTCTGAAGACACCCGGAAGTTGATATCCTCGCCTTCCTCGACTACAGCCGGGGGGGGGGGGGGGACAGAAGACCCATGGGCCCCGGGTGCCAGACGACCTAGCTACGCCACTGTCTGCAATATACGTGTGATGCTCGACCACTGAGCTATACGGCGAAGGCTGTCTCTCCATCCGCTTTCTCTCTTCATTTTTTTTTTTTTGGGGGGGGGGGATATCAGTGCATGGCGGATATATCTAGCACTGGGAATGTTGGCCAGTGCCATACAGGCCATGGCGGCGGATGCGGAACATCCTTTCAACGATAGACGTCATTGGCTTCCTTGCCTGTTGGCTTCGCGTGATTGTAGCAGCCCGCGTTTTATCAGAGCCTCTGCTATGAAACGCCGTTTAAAACCAAGTCGCCGTCCAATGAGGCCTAGCTGCTTAAATTGGAAGCTTCGCTAAGTTGAAACAAGCTGTTAAGTTCCACACCAGCGATTTTGATAAAGCTAAATATGTGTGTAATTTATACCTCCACGATATTCAGGCGCAGAGATAGCCGGCATATTGTGCGTTCCGTGAGCAGACTAGCGCGCTCGGCTACGCTAGTACTAGCACTAGCAAATTGTCCCAGGAGTGTGACTATGTCTGTACACCTTGACCTGCAGACGTACGTAAGCAGAAAAAGTCCGGCAAAGACCGCGTCGTCAAACTCTACTTTTCACTAAATAGATGATACGCAGAAAGGAATATCAACAACACAGGATTGCGATTAGACAGATAGATGATTACAAGTGGATTACAGTGTATGATGTTGGAAACGGACGACTGTTTCTTTCGCTTGCTTTGTTACCAGCTCCCGTACCGTTGCTCGCAGAAAGACGACACCGACGCGAGATCTGCATAGGACAAAACCTGAACTCCCGACCCCTGCACTTGGGTCGCGCATTCCGGAATACCAACCAATCGCAAGGGTCGGCTCACAACACGGGACCAAGCGTCACGCCACGAGGCCAGTCAATGTGGGCCTTGCTTTATCTGCAGGCGGCAGTGTTATCAGGTCAGCTAAATTCCCAATTTCCCGCTAGCTCAGCCGGACGTGGAAATGAGTCACGTTGTCGAATGTGAATGAAGGAAACTAGTTCGACAGATAGCGGTGCACGCAAGAGCCCAACGCGAGAGAAAAGCGCGCGTATACGCTGTGCCATATAGTGCTGAGAAGGAAGCTCGAACGATAGTAGCTGCGATGGTCCACGTCGACGTACCGTTTAGATGCGCGAAATCCATATTGGGCGCGAATCGGTCTCAGATATGACTTGGCTCACTTGAACTTTGTAAGGACCTCTTCTTAATTACATTTATGGAAGAGCTTCACATGAGCGTTTTGGATGTGGTTGAGTTGCAGAATACATTTACGTGCGCCTTGAAATGCAAGGTGTACCATAGTATGAAACTTTAGCATAAATCCGGATTAATACGGGGGGGAGAGCGACATAAATTCCAAGTGTCGAACTTACGAAGTAAGCTCGAAACTTGATCGGGAGATCTATCAAATAACTACAGAGGACTTCAAAACTCATATACTTGCAGAATCTGCATTTCGTTATTACGACGTATACAGGGAAAGGAAGATTTTAAAAAAGTGGCAGAAGGCGGAAACGTTAACCAGAAGAGCTTCTGGTTGGCTAACCTGGACGGGGTGAAGGGAACACGGAAATTGACTGAGAGACATGGGAATAGAAAAGCACACGTAAGCATGACGTGTTCTTCTTTGTCCCTCTTAATTTTCTGCACGCTTATATGTTCCAATGTCATATGCAAACCGAAGATAGTGATATTCGCCGCTAATCCTCACTAAGCCTTGAATATTTATTCTGAGAATGCAGTAAATAGCACTGGAGAGATTGTCTCCTTGTCTGGACTCCCTGTTGGCAGGTAATTTTCTTTTTTTCTTGTGGAGAAGCAAGTTAGCTGTGGAATCTTTGTAGACATTTCCCGAAATATTCAGGTATGCCTCCGGTACTCCTTGATCCCGCAAGGCCTATGTGACTACGGTTTGCAGGTGAAACTTTCCTGTTCAGCAACACTGGTATAAATTAGAATAAATGATTGAAGGCCTCAACCGAAAAAGTGTAACAGTAGGGTTGACGTTTAATATGCAGAACACAAATGCAATGTTCAATTGCCTGGTAAGAGAGCAAGAATTCATGATCTTCAACCAACCTCTAGAGTCTGTGCACGAGTACGTTTATCTACGTCAATTGCTCATACAGGACCCTGATCATGAGAAGCAAATTTACAGGATAAGATTAGGTCGGAGTACATACCGAAGACATTAGCAGATCCTGAGTGGAACCTTATCACTGTCGTTGAAAACAAGTGTACAACCACTGCACTCTGCCAGTGCTAGCATATGGTTCGAAAACGTGGAAGTTAACAGTGGAGCTCGAGAACAAGTTAAGTTAGGTAAAGTTAAGTTAAGACAAGTTAAGAACCGCCCAAAGAGCGATGGAACGAAAATGTTAGGCGTGACGTTAAGAGACAGGAAGAGGGCGGTGTGGATCCGAGAGCAAACGGGGATAGCCGATATTCTAATTGACATCAAGAGAAAAAATGCAGCGGGGTAGGTAATGTAATGCGCAGGGCAGATAACCGTGGGACCATTAGAGTTACGGAATGGGTGCCAAGGGAAGGGAAGCGCAGTCGAGGCCGCACGAAAATTTGGCGGGGCAATGAAATTAGGAAATTCGCAGGCGCAATTTGGAAACACCTAGCGCAAGACAGGGGTAATTTAAAATTTCTGTAAAGGCCTTCATCCTGCACTGGTCGTAAAAATAGGCTCATGATGATGATGATGGTGATGGTATCCTCCTTGAAACGCGCACCAACTCGCCCAATGACGAACAGTGCTAAGGCGGAAGCTAGCAAAGATTGAGACGCTGCGTAAGAAAGGGCAAGAAAGGGGGGAGCGGATGTCTGCAGTTGCAGAGAACGATAGCGGTACTTTCGTACTGAACGGACGGAAAATTCCAAAATAGATGAAAATACTCGAAACTAGGTTTGCCATCTACAATACCTATACATCGCAAAAATGCTGAATTGATTGCTCGCCAGATGTGTCGATACCGCCCCGAATACGAAACGTCATGTGCGAGAGCATTGCGTGTATACGTACATAAATGCATTCGTGAAACATGGTCTCCCATTCATTTAGCATTGTGAATATGAAGCTATCGGGAAATATTCATGCTCGTTGAGCCAAATCGAAAGGTTCTCATTTGAGGACTTTCTCTGGCTTCGTGCAAATTTATTCTTGAGGCGAGTTACAAGCGAGACTATAACCTATACAAACTGGCATCGTGGCAATTAGCCCTCACCCCTCGGTTTGTGTAACAAAGCCTATGCGCCTGACGGTGTCATACTGTGCGAACAAAAGTAGATTATGTGCCGTGGAAATAGTACACCAAAAGTCCCACTTTATGTCGTCATTTCCGTTACAGGACGCGCTGCTTGTGAGACCCTTTATCCACGATAGCTACACCTTTGTATGCCTTGGTACGCTGTTCAAATGACTATGGATTGGAATTATGTCCCTTTGAGTTAGTTTAGGTTCCACACTATTGTTTCTTTTTTTTTTTGCCCAACGTCACAAAGCCATATTTCTTCTTATCTATCTCAGACAGCCCGAAGTAACCTATCATTTTCAGCCTTTTGGAAGCCTTACTGAGGTAGTCTGGTGGTGGCGTATTGACCGGCATCATTTTGACAACTCGTTTTATACACGCCGGCTATCCCACTATTTACAACGCCGCTTCGGGCTGGCAGAAAAAAAAATGCAACTTTAATCATAATCACAACCAGCAGCAGTCACCGCGTTAACTAGGGGGATTTTTGTTCTATTCCACATTAGCCGCTTCCCACACGGCAGGCTTCCGCAATCTTGTAGAAGGGGCACTAGATGATTACATCTTGGCGTGTACGCATTGCCTGTTGCAGTAATGTGGTCTCAATGGATATTCTTCCGCCAGCAGCGGCAATGGTGGCGACATTATGCGTTACTGCGCTAAAGTAAGATCTGCTCAGCTCTTACCTTGGTGTGCAACTTTGTTCTATACGCAATCTTGTTTTCATGGAAACATTTGGACGCGACGAAAATATAACGATACCCTTGTTTCCTACTAGAGAATGAGAGACAGGGAAGTGATAAGGGAAAGGCATGGAGTTTAGTGAGGCTGAACCGGATTAGCCCCCCTGCCCTGGGGAAGTGAGCTCCTATATCCTATTTGGATGAACAACACGTGACGAGATCATTCCGCCAGCACTGCTGCTCCTAAGACTATTGGTATCACGGTAATACGCATATGCTCACGTCGAACCAGTGTTATAGATAACTCAATCTCTGCCAGAAATTACTCGGAGGTTAGCTGAACCACCAGAAATGGAGGCAGAATACGGACGACCTTGCCTGCGAGTCCTACGGCTCGAGAATGAAGTTTTGAGGTCGCTTTAAAGAAAATGTTCTACCTGCATTGGTTTGAAATTTCCTTAGATGCGTGAGTGTATGAGTGGGAAGCAGGTGTGCAGCAAGAGTAATGCACGAAACGATAGCTTTGTGCTTCCCTTTTGCTATCCATAATGAAACGAAAGTTTCGTATGCTTTTCGCAATCAGGATACGCGTTGCGCAGTCAAGGCTTGTGGGCGCTGAGCGCGGAGTTTTAGCAAAGCAATGCAGAATTTTTGTGCAGTGTATAGACGTGGCTATCGCAGACGTACATACTGGAATGCTTGTAGCCGTATCAGAGACCAGCAGCGCCAATGACGATGCCTTCTGGTGCTGCGATCAGCACAGCGAAATCTGTTCACGGAAAGCCCGCGTGTGTTCCACTGCTCTATACTTCCCAAAAAAAGAAAATAGCGAGTTTTAGCACCCCTTTAGCACTATCGATACCGTTACCGGTACACAACTAAGTCTACATACCGACCGTTCGCCGGCAGTACCCTAAAAATACCGTGCATGCTCCTGACTGACGCGGTTGACTAGCAGGAGGACACCTGGCATGGTGGTGGAGACGATAGCGATGGCCATAACGGAGTACTAAAGCTCTCTTATAATACGTTCGTGATGGAGATATTTTGGTAGATACGCTTGCGCAAGCGGACAGGTCCAATACACGTCTGTCACAGTGCTGCATATATTGCGCTCTTTAGTGAGAAACGGACACCAACATGTCGCCACCAGCTCTGCTGCTCGTGTCTGCGCTATCCGGTATTCTTGTATGCGTCTAGGCTAGAGATACGCTAAACTCACTGGCGATGAAATACGTGAACTACATGGGCAACACGGCAATGAGTCGTTTTGAGGTTAAGGCATCAAAAAAATGATTTTAAGCAGTGTATAGACAGCCATCTTGCAGGTCCCTTTGAATTGTTATAGAGGTTCTATTTCGACTTCATAGAGTATAATGGGCAGGCTACAGAAAAAAAAAACTAGTACGTCTGTTTCTTTTAGCGGGTTGTGGTTTACAGACTTCTAAATCATGCTCACTTGGGTAGCCTTTAAAATCTAACCGAGAAAACGTGTATTGCCATAAAGGTCTATAAGGACTGTCTAGACTGCCTGTGAAGGCTGTCTTATGCTGTAGGCTGTAGTTTTAATGCTGTAGGAAAATGAGGTCGATCCGAAAAGTGATATCGCGATAAGAATCACCTCAAAGCCAATAACCTCGGGAAGCAATAGGCAAATGAGCGGGCATAGTGGCGCGATAATATAAGCGCCAGGAACAACGACCCCGCGGAACAGATGATCAATCTGTAACCCTCGGGTGTATCGGGCCCCGGAACACAATAGAAAGTTTTCGATTAGGGGACGCAAGCGGCTCGTGTCCCCTAACCTATAGTATTCTACAATGTGCGAAGTAATTTTAATTATTCATTTATTAATGTCAGTGCTTGCCTGTTCACTGCGGCTAAGACTTCGATCGGGTTGCGTCAGCTTTCCTACCGAGAGTACTGTGCCGAAATGTTTAAAACGCGTTTCAAGCACATGTCACACACATGGCCAACGAGTGCAGCCGTTGAATTTCTACTCAGCATGCGCTGTTGCACGTCAACTGTCATGGAAGTGCAATACCAGACCGTCCAAACACTGTGCAACCACTGCAGCACATTAAAGCAATATCAGAAACACAATAAATTTACAAGCTTTAGTAACAAATCGTTGACCCAATGACATTGACTCAATGCTATAAACGTTTACAAACATCTTGTTCATAAGGCCAATGTTGGCTGTAAAATAAGGCTGCGAGAGTATATAGGAACCTAAATAGAGGTTGGAAGAGAGTAACGAAGTAAACAGCTTGCAACGGGAGTGTCAATATGTCGATCTCTTCAGCGATAATAAGGCGCTGTCCTATGAGATTCAAGCGTTGTGCTAGTAAGCGCGAAAAAACAATGCATAAGATTTGACGGTACGGAAGCCAACAAACTGGAGTGATTAAAGTGAGGGTAGAACATGTCTCCAGCGCTTAAAAAACGAAGAAGAAGAAAGCGTTAGCAATGCACGTTGTGTAATGTACAGCTGTGCATGCTTGATAAACAAGCCGGAAATAATATTGCGTACATGATATAAAGGCGCGTTACGAGAGAGAAATTTAAGCACTTTTAAGCGTTAATTGGAAAGTGTAACGCATACATTTCGGTTGTAGGTTCATCATTAAAAATAACGAAGTTTAATGAGAATAAACACACAGAGATCGGGCCAGAGGAGCACGTCTCTGGCCGGCTGCTCCGCACTGAGGTAGACAGAGAAAGGACAGAGAGACAGAGAAAAGGTGAAGGAATAGTGGTGGAGATAGGTATATAGAAATCGTTATAAAAATGCGGAGTGGTTAATCAGAACGACTTCCAGTTGGCTACTACACATGGAAGAAGTGGTACAAAGGAGCACGCCTTTGGCCTGCTATAGACACCATATTGGGGTAAAGACGAGGGGGTAGACAGAGAACAGAAGGAGTGACCGAGGAAAAACAGTGAAGAAACAGAGAAATGATCATGGAAAGGCAGGAAAGTTAACCAGAGACACTTCCAGTTGGCTACCCTGCATGGGAGAAGGAATGTTGGGACAGAAAGAGAACGCGGTATAGGAATACAAATTAAGTAAAGCGCATAGACAATCCAGCGATAAAAGGCAGTGTTGTTACAGAGAAAGAGAGAGAGAGAGAGAGAAACTGACATGGGATGAGGCAGGGACGTAAACCAGGCTCAATCGGGTTGGCTACGCTGGGAATGCGTGAATGGGGACCAACAGACAAGGCTGAGAAATAATGGAATGAGCTAAGCACCTGTTGTCGGATTCTGCATATGCGCAACGTCCTCGAGAAGTTCACAAGGGAAAAACTGCATGCTACCATAGCATCGCGAGTGAAGCCACGCCCAAGGTATACAAGTATGGGGCCACTGTCTATACCCTGCAATAATATATGGCGGCCCAAATGTTTCGCGAAATTCAACACCTTACGTAGCGTACTTTCGAGACTACTAAATGTATAGGTCTATCGTGGCCTCCCAGTAACCGTATTCGCGAAATTCGCGAGAATCAGGGCACCGAGAAATGGCAGGGTTGGAACAACGCGTGCACGTCACACCGCGGCACACGACGTCCGTGAGCTTGCTTTAAACCTAGGGACTCAGATACACAGAAATGCGTAAGGCATGAGCCACATATCAATGAGCGATGTGTGATGAAATTAAGAAATAGGAGGAGTAAACGTTAGTTCTCGTGCATGGCGCAATGATAAGGCACAATATACGAGGAAAAATGTCATTAGCAGCTGGTGTGTACCAAGGAGAGACTAAATACAAAGACAGCAGATAATAAAATCTAGAAAGATCCGAGGACACCTATATATGCGCTTCTTACGAGTTGCGGATGCGAAAACATTAATGTGCAATTGAACGCCGCTGAGCGGTCCTTCGAGTTATGAACTCCTCGCGGACAAGCGAGCGCCCTGAGACGCTTGGAGGGTTTTGACCTGGCCGCACCAAGGCGCAGTTAGAACGTAGGCGAGAGCGGCGCGGCGGGCCGTAACACAAGCAACTATATACCGAACACTGTCTACACGCAGCGTCGCGTCGCTGTGTCAGCTCCGTCGAGGCGCGCTGGTGATGTGGCGTTGCGGCGATACCCTCTCCCCTCGCGCAGCGCCTGGCGCGCTATTGCAGCAGCAGGTGTTCCAACCCGCCCTCTCAGCCCAGCCGATGCGCACTGGTGACGTGGCGTCGCAGCCAATATGAATTTAGGCACCGTTTCGCTGGTAGAGAAAACGCCGGCTTTTTCGCTCAGTGGGCCGCTTGAGAGAGAGAGAGAGAGACAGAGAGGGATATAAGGAAAGCAGGGATGCTAACCAGTAAATAGTGTGGTTGGCTGCCCTAAGCTGGGGCAAGCGAGAAGGGGAAAAGAGAGAGTGAATGTATAGAGTCGTGCACAGACAGTCATCGAGGTATAGAGACTTCCACAGACAGTCATTGAGTCAAAGCCGCTCGCGCCAACCAGACGTTCTCAGAAAGCACAAAAGTGCCTTCACTGCCTTGTGAGCCGATGATTGGTGGGGACGGTGCTCTAGTGCTGTCTGTTCACTCGGAGGACGATCACCTAGTTTGCTCAATGTGTTGGACAAAGATTGTCTTTGTGCTTGAAACTGAGGACAGTGGCACAATAAGTGGTCAATGTCCTCCTCGCATCCGCAAACATCGCATGCAGGACTATCATCCATTCTAGTTAGTGCTGAGTAAGCTTTCGTGGAGGCAACTCCCAGCCACAACAGACACAGAAGAGACGCTTCGCGTCGATGCAGTCCTGCCGGAGGTCTGAGTTGCAGTGAAGGGTTGTGCAGTCTGTGCAGTCTGGTGCGCCTTGTATGTGCGGTATTCCACTCTGCTAGGGAGAGTGTGCGTGCTAGAATGCGAAGTTGCCTCGCAGCGTCGGTCCTTGAGAGAGGAATGGGGACGCAGCGGTCTTCTTTGTTTGACGTCCGAGCTGGCTGCCTTATCTGCGTCATCATTTCCAGTGATACCGCAATGACCTGGTATACATTGAAAGGAGATAGCATGACCTTTTTCACTGAAGTGATGGACAAGTTCCACGATTTCGCACCTGAGCTGATCGTGAGTTCCATGTCGGAGAAACGACTGCACACATTGCAAGGCCAGCGTTGAATCGCAGAAGACTGCCCATTTTCGAGGACTTTCAGCATTTATCACATCAAGCGCGTCGCGGAGAGCCGCGAGCTCTGCAGCTGTAGACGTAGTAATGTGGCAAGTATTCAACCGCTGGGTTATTCCCATTGATGGTATAACTACAACGTCACCGGAACTGGTTGATGTAGTTGACTCATCAGTATAGACGTGTGTGCAGTAGCTGTATTTCTCGTACAAAGGAAGTAAAGTAAGTTCCTTGAGCGCTGATGACGGCAAGTTCGACTTTTCTGACGTCCTGGGATTGTAAGGTTTGCTTGAGCCTGGCTTAGACACCATGGACGAATTGACGGTCTTGCCGCAGGTGCGTAACCTGACCTGGGAGAGGCACGGTGCGCGAAGACAGTTGCACTGAATGTCGTGTGGGGCCTTTCTACTGGGAGACTTGCGAAGTGGTGGGCAGGGGTCCGGGCGAAGTGTCTTATGTGCACACGCATTGTTTCAAGGGTAATGGGCGTTCTACTAGTGTAATATAATAGTGTAAATATACGTCATTCTGAGCAAACATACGGCGAGGACGAGAATGCCAGGACTGAAACAATCGTGAGCGTATCATGCAGCACCTTGGTCTAGCTGAAAGCTGGTTAGACTGAAAGAAAAAATAAAGGTAAACGATAGTAGAACGTGTAGCAGAGTGCCTCGAGCTATGCTTGTTCGCTGCACTGAATTGAAATTGATATAATTTGGCGTAGTTAAGTGAGCCCACAAAAAAAAATTAACATTTGACATCTACTCGCAGTGCCTATTATGCACTGTACAAACCGGTAGCAGAGTATGCGCATTCATGTTCCCGATGTATTCAATCGGGTTCTGGAAAAATCTGAGGATCCGCATTATTTCTTTTTTTCTTTCTTGAAGTTCTATTATTTCCCTTTATGCACGCAGAGAGAGCTTGTTCGGTTTAACAGTCTCGCTTCCAAACTAGCGTTTAGGTTAGACAGAAGAGTACCTGACAGAGCATGACCTGTTCATCAAATGCGAATCACACTTGTCTACAATGTTGTAGAGCGGGCGGCTGGGGGCCGGGTCAACATCCGCAGCTGCTACGTCGTGGTAGCTACTAGATTTCACACATGGCTTGTCCTTGAGAGAATGAACAATTTGCATGTGGTACGGCCATGTGTAATCCCATTGCTGGAACGGCCTGCGCGTTTTTCTTTCTTTCTTTTTTTTGCGAAAGTTAGCAGCCTAACCACCCATTTGACCCCTCTAGACAAGTGTGATGTAGACTGTATCTAGTATACACTCATTGAGTGCATTGCGAGAGCAAAACTACAGAGAGAGAGAGAGAGCTCTTTATTGATATGCGGAGAATTCTGCCGGTGTACTAGTAGGCGCCTACATGCTACGTCACATAGGGAATGGGATCGGGGACCGAAATTCCCCATGAGGAGGAGCAAAACGTACCACACAAATTGGGACTTGTTGTTCCGGTAAGAGTGCTCAACTCCTACCGTAGGACAATCGAAGCGACAAAAGGCGCCATTCTCAATGTAGTGAAACTCAGTCTCCACACTTGGCGTGTACGCAAACACAGATATCGTTTATCGTGTCTCGTGTTTCCATGATACATAACGTGTAACGCAGAGAGAGAGAGAGGTGTTCGGAGGCCCAGTGAGAAATCGCCGAAGGAAGTCACTGAATCTATTTCGAAGTCTGCCAACTCGCCGACGTCGAGGATCAGTCACACTCTCGCCTATCCGCGTATGCTTAAACTGCCAACGACAGATTGGTGCCCATTGCACTCTGGAACGAAGGAACTCACATGAGTATCCAAACGTGCATGAGTGCTCAACCTATTCGGGTATCTACAGTCCCTCTGTGTTGAGCTATATCTGCAACCCGAGGAGACGGAGGTTCGTCGAATTCTTGATCTGGCGGTGGTGAACACGTCCTTGCTTACTGGATGAAATCGAGGCCTCCGAAGGCATGACGCGAAGTACGCAACCTCTCATAACGGGGAGGCTAAACTGCGAAAGTACAGCCGCGTAGAAGGTGTTCTTTATTTATTTATTTATTTAAGTTCCTTGCGACTACATCTATATACGCGCTCTGTATTCTTCAGTGATCTCGCGTGGTGGAGAAACTGACGCGGTCTTCTGTCGACACGATGGCGACCGCTTTGCGAAGTGTAAGTGTAATGACAGTGGCGAAATATTTGCAACGTGCGACACCTTTATCAATCAGCGACCCGAAGCAAGATCAAGGGCACCGCAAAAACGACGCGGTTGCGCCGTGGACCAACGTATTGCGCGGCCGGAGCGACAGAACTGATCAAAATAAACAATAATATCTAGGTTTCGACTTCGTGGACACGTACCCTTGTCTGTGGATCCGTGTGTAATCGCATTGTGCGCGAAAGAAAGGCACGACTGTTGTACGCGAAGCAGACCGACCTGCTAAACCGTTCTTCAGCGCTCAAGCGATGTAGTCACGAAGGCTTATTTCTCTCGAGAGATCTTAGTGAAAGTTCGTCATCCTGCTCACGAAAAAACAGTAAAAGTCCTCCATCTCGGCGTCATATATACTCGGTTTAGCACAACCTGCGCACAGCATATTGCTGGAAAAAAAAAAAAGGTAAATCCCGAAAATCGTGATTCCTGCATGGGTGTGTGTTGAATTCAACGATATGTATATTTCCATTCTCATCTCACTTTTGTCTAGTTCAAAAAACAAAAACATCACGAAGACGGAAAAAGGTCTGGCCATCTTTGTGGAGCGAACAAATCACGAAAGTGAATCTCGCGTGAGGCATGTGATTGCTATAAGGGCACCTCACAAACTCGTAAAATCCTACCACGATTACAACGGCGAAAGTCTGCGTACGAAACAAGTGAGATGAAGCTCAAAGCTCGACTATACTATATGAAAGTGCTTGAATCGAGCCTTCAAGGGCGGCGGTATATAAACTGTCTTTCTATTGAGTTTTTTTCTATTATTTCTATTGAGGATCTTTCTATTAACACGAGTATAGCGCTGTAACGCTCTCTCTCTCTCTCTCTCTCTCACACACACACACACACACACACACAATACGCACTAAATACTAACAAGAACCGATTAGTTTAACTACTGGTTTCAAGTGCCGAGTGCTAAAGAGTGTCTTTACAGTTTCATACTGCCTTTATACTGCCCAACTCCTGCCTTTATTTCCATCTCTATTTTTTATTCCCCCTCCTAACGTGTAGAGTAGCAAACTGGGCGGGGGGGGGGGGGGGGGGGGGGGGTGTAGGGGGGGCGTAGTCTGCAAGTGTCCACCTAGTGGACCTGTTCATTTCGCCTACCGCTAAATTGCTCATTGGCTGGGAGCACCTGGCTCCCTCTGACGCATACCCCAGCCCAGCCAATCAGAACGTCAGCAGCAGATGAAATGGACATGGCCACCATGTGGACACTTGCAAAATACCTCGCCCCCCCCCATCCCCCACCCCTTGGCAAAGTGCAGTTAACCTTCTTGTTTTTCCTTCCCTACTTCCCTATTTCAACAAACTTATCCTCAACCTGTGCCTTCCAAATTGTCTATTGTACTTGTGTAAAGAAGGGATTCGTAGATTTGACTGAAAGCTCTACCATACCTGTAGTCGCCAGAACTTTCGCTTTTCGTTTTGCTGATCTCGCCGTAGTAGCGCGCATTAAGCAGCCGAAAATGGCAAACGATGGTTGTTCAAAACTGTAGTCATGGTGCGGCAAGTGCCGATATCAAGGACCGTGCTGGGAGAAAATAAGGAATCATTGCTGACTACTGAGGAGCGCTACACGGCAACACGAGAGCATTAAAGCATGTTGACACGCTTGTTTCACAACCCCGCAACGTCGAGAGGTCTCGCCTGAGAGGTTTAAAGAAACAGTGGTAAGGAAACTCGATTCAGAAGCCGGACAAGCGAGTTCGAAAACATTTACGAAACGCCACAGTTTGCATGTTCGCTCGTGGAAGCAGTCCTACCACTACAGTGTGCGTGTGTGTCGAAACGTTGCGTTATCGGCCCCGCCAAAACGTATATTGCGCACTAACGAATAATTATCGAATGCCCGTCGTTCTAAACGCATACGTACACCCCACATCGACGTGACCACGTAGACCAATCCAACTTCGATTTTTCGACGTCTGTTGCCGCGATGCGCAAAGCCACGCCCAAACGCCGCAGGGGGCTGCCCCGTCCGAGCCCCCCCGTGTTTACCAAAAACACACTCTAGGTACCGTGTGCTATACATGGCGTAACGTAACGAACTTTGGATGAATGAGCAGCGAAGTCAGACGTTCGTTTCTTCACAAGATTTTCATACGTGAGTTAACACTCGCTTTCTCCCCCTTCACATGAGGTGGAAACCTGGGAGCTTGGACACCAAGATTGCGAGCCGCTGTTACGGTGCGCCTTCGGTGATACCAGCGCGCAGCTTTTAGGAACGCAAGCCCAGCCGAGTGGCATAGCCCAGCCGGCAGACTCCTGCTGCATGCGGATGCTCTTCCTCATTCCTCAGTGTTATCGCTGGCACCTCGAAGCCGCATCGGTGATAAGGCTGGAAAAAAAAGAAAAACCGATAGGCTGGGCTACTCTAAATACGTTCCTGCTGCCCCCCTCCCTTCCTCCCTTGTTTATTTCTCAAATTGAGACACGCCTCATTCAAGCCCCGACTTTCGCATGGTTCGCACAGGGAGAAAGCAACGTGAGAAATAGATACGGATTTCTCGCGCCACGGTTCTTACATCTCCGTGTAGGGGAAACCTGCAAGAAATTTACGGAGGAAAAAAAAAATTAAGAAGCAATGCCTTCCGCCCGCCAAGCGTCCGCACCCCGACAGCATCCAAAAAACCTCCCCCGACTCCGTTTGCCAGCTCAACAAACAAACACGAAGACGGTAAAAAGGCACCGCGGCTTTGCGACTAAAATCGGAGGACAACTGCCGTTCGCTACTGCTCGGATGAGCGCATAACCGTCGGTAGTGTCATTGTGCGAGTTATTTTTGAAGCACACGGCGTGATCACGTCGCGCACTATTTTGCCCACGACTCGGTGCGCGGAGGAAGCGCGGCGGGCGCCGGTCGGCGTTGGCCGTCCCAGAATGCAGCGCTGCCGGCGCGGCGGCTCTCTCCTTCCCAGTTGCTCGCGCGCAGCAGCAGCGGGAGGAGTGCTTCACGTCGCCGTCGTATCGGAGAGCGGAGCGGCGGTGTGGGCTTTGTGAGTGGTGTGCTTGGCTTTGGCGGGGCAGTCGTCGGCGGTGCGAGAAGTGGCGTCGGCCTGTGCTCGGCGGCATCGGGTGCGTTGCGTGCGAGTGCGGGGGGTCTTCGAATAGCGGTGCACAACGGCGGTGATATAGGAGAGAAACTCGGCGACCGCCGATGACCGTGCGAAGGACATCGAGGCAACTCCACGACGGCGGCGACGACGCGGACGACGTCTTGGGCAAGTCGGGGCCGTCGTCGCCCTACACCTGAGGATTATCGCAAGACGGACTCCCGCGCGCGACCAAAATGACGCTCCATCCGAGGAGGGAACATGACCGAAGCTAGCTTCCACGAGTGAGTATTATTCGCCGGTTCGTATCGTTGGCGCACATCTTGTGTTCGCCTCTCGCGCTAAGACCTCTCAACAAACTGCGGCGACGATCGGTGCCCCCACATGAAATCGACGTACCCCCCTTCCTTGCTTCGCTAGCCCCGCCGCCTCCGCTCATGCAGAGTTTTCATTGGCCGAAACACCATTCTTTCCGATTGTTTTGTCTCTTTCACCCACGCCGTGTTAGCTGCGCTTGCATTTGTCTCCCGTGATATCGCGTTTAGGTCGAACGCGGTTCGCGAGTTCACTGCGGTTAAGGACTTGACTGCTTTCACCCAACCAACGCACGACGCCGCGAACGAAACGGCGCTGTGGAGCCGCTTCGGTTTCGGGCCCGTTCGCGTCGTCGTCGTACCACGCCGAGGGGAGCGCTGGCGACGGCGTCGTCCCTCTTTCGCGGAGCCTCCTTTCGCTCGCCCGCTGCTTCTCCTCGTCTCCTTCGCCGATCGCCCCTGCCATCTTTCGTCCCTCCGTTCGGTCCTTCGTTCAGTTCCTTCCGTCTGCACTCCCTCCGTCTTCTGTGCGTCCTCTTCGTGGGGACCCTGCGCACCACACCCCGGCGGACACGCGATTTCAAGTTCATCCCCTGCAAGCGCTCTTCGCGACCGTAGCGAGCAGCGAAGCGGCCGAAGCTACTGCCCAGTGTGCTCTCGCCGCCCGCACCGCCAGCTCTAGTTTCCCTTGCTTTTTCGTTCGCTTTCCATCCGTCTTCTCCGGACCTGCGTGCCGCGATGCTAGAACGCCGAATCCCTTCCGATGCGCGGGCGAATAAACCGCGTTGGTTAGGCCTACTTCTGGCGTTCGCCGGCCCCGCGGGTCTCCGTCGTGCGACTCCCGGCTCTTCACCTACCGTGGACTGAGTAGGGAAAATGGAGTTGTCAAAAAGGAGAGAGGAAATGAAAAAGCAGGAACGGTTAACAACACCGAGCGGCCAGACAGAAACCGAAAACGTTCGAGCGCAACCAGTGTCTTGTTGGTCGCGCGCGGATTTCAAAACAAATCCCGAACGTAGCCCGTCGTTCCCGTCTTTCGGCCTTTCTGATTTTGTTTTGCCCGTTCTATTTTAATCCGCTCTCGCGGCTGCTATTCGCCGCCATCCCACGGCCGATCGAACGAATGCCGCGTCAGCGCGGGATGCTTAAAAAGCGAGAATGGTGTGTGTGTGTGTGTGTGTGTGTGTGTGTGTTGCGAAGAGATCTCCCATGGCAACCAAACCAAGGAGCGGCGGGCGCGTGGTCGTTCTCGCGTTGTAGAAAAAGAAACGCAGCGTCGACTGCGAGGTGAGCATGCGTGCATACGGGAGAGTGACTCTACGGGAGACGACGCCGACGAGTGCGGCGTCGTGATCAGGCACAACATCCGCCCAAGAAACGGAAACGGCTGCTGGGTCCTTGGCGTCCTGTTAATACATGTTCGGGCCCTTCGGGTCATTCAGTCGCAGTGTCCCCCACAACCATGCGCGGCTTCGCTCACTCGTGCACGTCCGTGTGAGTCTCTCTCATCACTGACCAGTCCTTTCTTGTTTTTTTCTTCTAGTAAAACGTGTAGGTGTGCGTAGCATTTGCCCTTTCACGCGCGTCTATCAGTCTTATTTCGCTCACTGGCGCTGCTTCAACACACACGCAGCTTCTATTCTTTTTCATTTCTTTTTTTTAATGTACGTGTGGCTGTCAGCTGCGTTGCAGCTTCCGCGACTGGCTTAAAGCATCTCTGTTGTCCCGGGGGCTTAGAGAGTTGCGGAGGGTGTGTGTGACAAAGAAATGGTGTGTGCGGGGGGAGGGGGGGGGGGGCTGTAAGGAGCGCCCCGCGCGCCGTCGGCATATGCGGACCCCTCCGCTACACCCGGCAGCAGTTCGGGTTCTATTCAGCTCCCCCTTCTGACGGCCTGTTGTGCGTGCGTGCTCCTGAGAGGGCCGTTTCCTCTCTTGCTGCGTTTCCTGCCCGCCCGGCTGCCGTCGTGCGGTGGCGTGGTGCCGCTTTCTCTCTCTCTCTCCCTTTTTTTTTGTAATACATGTACTTTTTTTGCGCTTCGTTTGTTTTGCTTCCTGCGCCGCGATTATTTTATCCCGTACCGGCTTCCTCCGCAGATTTTTTCGCGTCCCTCCGGCCAGTGTGTTTGTAGCTCTACCCGCGAGAGCCATTTCCGGTGCAGCGGCTGACCCACAGTCGCCTTCGCCTCGCTTTACTGACGGTGGGAGCTCTTCACCGCCAAGACTGAAGCGCTCGCCACGCCTGTGGTCGTTTTTTCTTGTTTGTTTGTCTCTAATGAGCCATCGCTGTTATGGACTCGCTCGAATGTGTCCGGAGGACCTCTTCGGCGACTCGCTAGATGTTTCGGCACTTGCAAGATTGCATGGTGCGGGGTGACAGGCAAAGCGGATATGGCGAATAAGATTATATTTACATATATGCAAGATATATGCAACAGAGCGGTTGTAGTGGGACACAACTTTAAAAAAGAAAGCAGCAGTTGGCAAACAAGACACACGGTCCGCGCGGGGCTGTTACTCCGCCAGCCAATCACAGAAGCCATGAAAATGGTCGTCATGCGACAACTTCAAAATGGCGTCGTACTTGATACCTCCGGAGCGTCTGCTGCTCTTGAAGTGCCTTTTCATCGGCGGAAGCGATGAGGTGTGCAACAGACATGGACAAAGTGTACAGAGTCTGACTATTTCACTCGTCAAAAGTCCACGGTTCAATTCATTTCATTGCTGACCCCGTTTTACTGATGAAACTTCACTGCCTACTGAAGTGAAACTTGACAATAAATAGTTGCAGCGAAGCAATCGTTATATTTCAGGTCCATAAAAATTTAGGTTTTCAGCGCTCCACTATAATGGACGAATGAAAACGTACGAAATTACGCGCTTAATCATTTTATTTTTTGTACTTACCGCCTTATTTAGGTAACAGGGAAAGCTTGAAGTACGAACTATTTGCTGCCTCGCGGAGGAGCAGCGGCTGCCGGTCATGAGTGCGTGGGCGGGGCTTCACTGCAGACTTGAGTTGTATCCGACTAGGTAAATGTAATCCCTAGTTCCCTTGTGGAGCTAATTCTTCGAGAGAGTTCGACATTGCCTATTGGTTTCCCATACCAATACTTAGCCGTGACATGATAGATTTTGACGGCCACCACTATGGCCTGGTTAATTTTTGATCAGTAAAGATGGAGTACGTTTTATTGTAAAGCCGCCAACGACTGAGCTTGAGCGAATTTTGAGAACGCTTACTGTGCCACAACGGCCCAAATGTTACGAAGTGCTCAGAAAATCGTGGTGTCACGCTGAGGTTTCGGCGTGAAATTATTTTTAGAAATATGCCATTTTCTTTGAATTTTCTCTTCTAGTAGTCGATTTCTTACCGTGAAATTAAAGGAAGCATGCTTTTGAAGGAATACGTTATCTGCCTGAACTGATTTTGCTTCTCTTTGGTGTCACCCTTCGACAAGTGTACGGACGCGAGATCTTTCCCTTTCTACGCCTTGTTTACCTCACAGTGCTTCGTTCACTGCTGGCCCCTACACGGGCCAGCAAGGATGACCCTCTCGGGCCGTTCTTGGGTGTGCTTGCATCTTATCGGGAGGAGTGGTCGCACGTACGATCCGAATGGTCATTGAACGATAGCGGCTTGAGGAAGCCGTTGAGGCACGTTCCTATCGACGAGGAGGCGGCGCTGTTGGTCCAATTATTTGACTTTCGAATCAAAGGTGCTTACTCAATTAGGACGGGCGTCAGTCACGATTCTTAATTGGGACGGATAAATATGTATAACCTGTCGAGGGTGCTGTGGCGCTTAACTACAGTTGAGCCTGCTGCGCAGGAATTTACTAGAGCGCAAAGTCTCGGGCAGACCTCTTTGGTCCCGAGGCTGTGTGGCCAATCACACTTCGATCCGCTGGGCGCCAATCAGCGTAACGAGTGGCTTCTGTGTGTCTCCGCGTGTGGTCGGCCTTGTTTTCGTTTGCAACGCGCTAATTCGGCGCCGCACGCTGCCTTTTTGATCGCCTAGTGGCACGGATCAGGCCGCACCCCGCTTTTTCAGAGGGCACGCTCACGTGATCATCGCTATCAGTACCTCGCTATGGTGAGCAGCGCGGCAGACGAGTGAGTTGCACTTTGGTACATTTCTTCTGACAGGAAGTTCACACACACACACACACACACACACACACACACACACACACACACACACACACACACACACATATATATATATATATATATATATATATATATATATATATATATATATATATACATTTCTAAGCACTGCAATTTTCACGCTCAAGACTCCTTTAAAGGGAAGTAACATATAAAAATAAATTAAGCTTTATTTATACGTTAACCTTGTACAGTAAAAAAAAAAACGTACTTATAGGGACAAGAGGTTTGATAAGCCAGAAAAAGTGCAAGAAACGGAAGAGCTCGTTTAGTATCAAGTAGCATGGACAGAACGCGAGTGAGAGAAAAGGCGCACACATGCGCGAAGCTACTACAAAACGCCTCTTAGAGGAAGTTGTCTACTATGTACGGACCGTGCGCCTCCTGTAAGCGGACAGGTGAGCTGCAAAAACTGAAATTCAGAGAGGACTCGGTCATCACCACGAAGGAGATTCCGTCTGATCGACATCAGGGGGCGCGTCAGCCTTAACTCTCGACACCGGGCGGCGGACGGTAAAACGCGCTGCGACAAATCTCGGAGACCATGCATCCAGCGACCACAGACAGACGGCGTTGTGCGGAAGCGTGCAGTCTCTGAACTGGCCGTCTGCTTCACGACGGGCTTCGTTTATTTTTTTTTTTTTTCTCGCTTTCGGGAACGCTACGTACGAGTAGACCTCGAGTCGAATGGACGGAAAACGCAAAACACGCGGGAAAGGGGGACGAGCGGAAGCGATTAAAATCGCGGTAGTCGGAGACGCGAGCACCGCAGAACGCATCCGCCGTGCCGGGTACGGGTTTCCCGGTGTCGACAAGGCGTTCGATCGCACAAGCACCGGGAGTCGGTCCGCGCGACGGACTTGTTTACCCAAGGCCGATAAGTTGAAGCTCCGCCGCGTCGGTGTGTCTTCGAGTCACTGAGACCTGCGACACATACTCGCCAACTTTGTCGACTGTTCGACCGGCGGGCTCTGGAAGAGCGTCGAATATTCTCGCTGAACTTGTAGCGAATATAGGGAGAAGTGTAGCCCGAGTACATTTCTCTTCTGACGCGTAGCGTCGCGGTGACATCTAGCTAAGCGCGGCGCTACTTTGCGTGTATTTTTTTTTTTTTTTGCATCCGAGATCTGCGGCGTGGAGGGTCGCGCCGTGGTGGAGATCTCGGAGGAATACCGCCGCGTCGTTGTGTCACCTAGTGCGGATCTGGGCGACTGGGAAGTAGCTTCCACGACGGAAAGCTGAATCTGCGGTGCGACGAAAACTGAAGGCTCGTGTCTTATATAGCCTGGGTGGCACTTGTGTCAGCGTGTCGCTTTTACGTACCCAGTCGGCCTCTTAACTGGGGCGTCACCGACGTGTCGGCATGAGTTCGACATCCAGCGGTCTTAGCGGTCAAGCTTTCGTTTTGCTTCGCCACACGGCACGAGCGAAGCCGAGCTTGAGGAGGTGGTCTGACGGTGACGGCGCAACGAAAAAAAGACAGACAGACACAGTAACCAAACTTCCGAGTTCTTAACTGATATCGCACTAAATGGTCATATGACTTTTTTTTTCAATTGTTGTTGCTATCGTCTTTCGTTTAATATTCGATGTGATACATATACATGTGCGCTAAATCTTTGGCCTGACCGCACGGATTGCTGCCAACCCGTTACAATACCACCGCCACCATCGTGGCAAATTCGTACGCCGTGCACATTTTTTGTCAGTCGTTCCGAAGTGTCAACCTTCCCGCGCACACAAGTCAACAGTGGAGGCTCTCTCCGTGTCCTGACGTCAAACGCGCGGCAAACAGCTGAGAGCTGGCGGGACAAAACTCGCTTGCTTTGCGCGGTTCGAGAGAGCGCCAGCGTGTACCGGCGTGCACACCACACCTTCGAACGCGGGGCGGCTTTTCATGGGGTCCTGCGCTTTCATCGTTGATGGCCTCCCCCCCCCCCCCCCCCCCCTTCTTTTCGGCGCAATGGCGTCTGCCGTAGGTGCACCGAGGACGCTCCCCTTGCTCCCGCTCCTTTGGCCGACCCTCTTCTGTCCTCCTGCCTGCCGGCTTCGTTCCAGCGGCATGAATCACTCGACGCTCTTGTGGGTTGGGGACGGGGGGAGAGGACGCGTCAGGGGACGACGACGCGAGACAGCAGTGAAACGGCTCAATGGTTTGCGAAGTCGTTTTGCTCTCGCCGGACAAAGTGCTAGGCCATTTATTTTCTTTTTTCTTTAATGAGGCTCATTCTTATAGGTGCTAATCGTCGGCCGTGAGATCCTCCCGCTCGTTCGCTGGGAAAGGAGGAGGATTGGACGATTCGCCAAACTCGGGAGTGCCGTTCCTTGGGCTGACGTATTCGGAGAAAGATGGAGGGGGGGAGGCAGAGAGAGAAGAGGAAAAAAAAAGCTTCAACAAGTTTGGACACGCAGAGCGAAGCAGCGTTTCGAGAAAGTTGCGGCGAAAAGCCCGCCCGGCGAAAGTGCAATAGTGAGCGCCACACAGTGTTTTTCTAACCACGTGCTGTCCTTCGCGAGTCCGCATTTCTCCCTATAAACGCGTTTTATACCAATTGTTATAACGGCTCTTCATTATTTGGTAACTGTCCGAAAATACACTACATCTGCAGGCTTGGAGTGACGCCTGACACGCCGGCAAAAGATGCCGAGAGCGAGTGGGGCTATCCTAATCTAGGTACAACCAAATTAGGAAGGCCCACTAAATTTCAACAAGGACACTCCCTCACCAGAACAGGAATTGACCTCTCTGGTGCAGTACAGGGCCACACCCTCGCAAATGACTCCCAACAATAATTGGAGATCGCAGGGAGAGGCCTTCGTCCTGCAGTGGACATAAAATAAAATGATGATGATGATCCGCAAATTATTCGGTTCGCCTCAGGCACCATTCGATTCCGTCCAAAAAATATCGCTATTCCCACACCGGCAGCTCGTTATGCTCGCCTGTGGTCGAGGTTACGCGGTTAGAAATGCCGCTGCTCGCGAAGGTGCAGGCACATGTTTTTACAAGTGTTCACAAGCCGAGCGAGTCGTTGTTGTTCCATTTTTTGGAACAGCGCAAGAAGGAAACAAGAAAGAATGCGCAGAGAGATCCACACAACATGGCGCCTGCCGTGTGGCGGCTCAATGCGCGTTGCGATGTTTCGCGGTTTTCCAAAGGTTAACCACCTAGCGGTCAAGGTAACTTCAATAACTTGTATGAACCCTCGAGCTAACGCGTTTTCGTTCCTACAATGGAGCAGTGGGAGGCACAGCTCGCCCGCTCCGGCCTGGCAGGACAAAAGTCCTTAATTAGCCAGGTCAGGCAGGCGGCAGAGGCCAGTGGGGCCCTGGACTGAGAGGCTCCGACCACCCCTCCTTGAAATCTTTACAACTACAATAAAGTTTCTCTTTCTCTCTCTCAATAACTTGTATGAATGAATGAATGAATTGTGGGGTTTTACATGTCAAAACCACGATTTGGTTATGAGTCACGCCGTAGTGTGGGACTCCGGATTAATTTTGACCGCCAGGGGATCTTTAAATTGCCCCCAATGCACGGACGGGAGGGACACGGGTAATTCTGCATTTTGCCCCCAATCCAAATGCGGCCGGAATTTGATCCCGCGAACTCGTGCCTAGCATCGCAACAGCATAGCCGCTAAACCAAGCGCGGCGAGTGAAGGTAACTTGTCACGCAACGCAAGGTGTTGTTCGTCTAGGACGCCTACCCTTTCTTATATGCGGCGTATCGCTATTATTTCTTCCTTGTTCGTGTGTTTTATTTTGCAGGCCAGCGAGCTTGAGCGTAGTTGCATCAGTTTGGTGGTACTCCGTTTGTTTGCTCTCTTTTTTTCTTTTTACAGAAATGTCTACGGCACTCACGCTGTAGCCGTACTAGAGCTGCGGGGCTTTGGTAACTTCGTTCTAGACGACGTAACGTCACAGATCCGACAACACCGAGCCCTTTCGATGTTTTTTTTCTATTTTTTTGGGGGGGGGGGGGATGGGGAGGCGTTGTTTGCCGTGCACCATTCAATTCGCTTTTCTATCGGGGGTGATGTGTTTCAAAGGCAGAGGACGGGAATATTCTCTCATTAACCTACGTGGCCTTCTTTCACTGGATATATACCTCGTTTATCGCCTCGTGCTCAGCGAATTGTTCCAAAAAAAAAAAACGAGAACGAGAGAGAGAGAGAACAAAACGTTGTTCAGTCATGTGGAGCAGTGCGAGTAAACCGAACGCACGAATCCGAAACGCCGGACTTGCTCCTTTTATTAGGTCGACTTGCAGCGGCAACTAGAGCAAAAAAAAAAAAAAAAAATACAACGCGAAACAATAAAAAAAGCAGATGCACAGATAAGTAAAAGCGGTTAAGCCTGGCATCTCGCCACACAACTTAACGAGCGAGCGGCGGGAAATCGCAGGAAGCGCAACTCACGCGATTGTAACGAAGCCGAAGGAAAAGAAAGAAAAAGAAAAGAGAATTACGGCGAGACGACAGCGTGAAACAAAAGAGATCGCAGCGGTGGATTGGACGCGAATGATTTGTTTCATATGAGCACTCGTATATATATAGCCTCTACATTTATAAACGGAGAGCCGCCAGACGCAAGGATCGCCGGAAGGACAGTCACGAAAACGAGCCGCGCCAGCTTTCAATGATTTCGATACATCGACCTTTCCACGCGCCCAGCTCTGCGCCAAAGATCTACGAGAAATGCCGTGCGTGTATAGTGAAATACAACAGATCCTTTGACAGGCACCGTAATTTCATCGCGCGAGAGCGTTCTTTCTTTTTTTTTCTTTTTTGTATCATCCTTATTTGTGAGGACGCGAACCCCGCGACTTCGTGAACAGCTGAATGCATTAGCCGTTGAATCGCCGTTGCAATACTAATAATCATCATCATCGTCACTTTATGTACGTCCAGACAAACGGTGAAGAATCCATGAATCGCGGTCAGGTTCATGAAGGAGGTACAACGGAACGTTGCAGGATTTTTCTCCGATGATCACAAGAATGCGGCAGCATTCCGTCGTTACGGTCCCTCATGACGAGACTCGTAGATTTGCGCCAGACCAGCGACCAGATCTGGCGATGTTTTAAGTGGGTCTGTATTAACCTGGGGATGATATAGTGCCCACGACAGGCGAGTAGGTCAATGCTTATGTGCCTAAGTACGTGGACCTTCCCAACATCAAATTCTGTGTACCTTTTGAAGATAACCGATCACTTGCACACCCGATCCTTGTGAGGGTTGTTAAGTCGGAGGTTTTGTTTACAGCGACGAAAAAAAAATAACAAAAAGGCTGGGATATTTCGGGATGCTACTGTTAAATGCTGAACTATTTTTTTTTATAGAGAGGTCACGTTGCAACACAACCCGAGTTTCGCAAAGAACACAGAGCAGCTGCACGTATGAAAAACTTCACTTAAGAAAAAGAGAGAGAGAGGAAAAAAGTAAGAGGGGGGGGGGGGAACTGATGACCAAGAGCTTGAACGAAAAAAAAAAAAAACTGCGGTGTCCGTTTTACGAGACTCGCTCATCCGTGTGCTGCGTACGCGCGACCTCGCCGAGGCATTCCGGGCGACGACGGACGCACGTGTAGTGCGACGCCCACGCGATATGTCATCTATGAGAGAGTATTATGTGTCCCCGTCGCCCGACCGGCCATAAACCGCAAACACGCGCACGCGTGGAGAGCCAGAGAGCGGGCGCATCCGTTGTTGCGCTCGTCTACGCTGGGCGCCATGAATGAGCGCCGAGGCCCTCGCAACCTCCGCGCTACGCTCTGCTCGCCTCGTTTTTCTTTTTGTTTTTCTTTTTCTTTCTCTCTCTCTCTATCGCGTAGCCTTGGTGGCCCAAGAAGAAGCCAACCACGGCGGCGGCGTCCCTGTGGACGCCGGCCAAGTTGGTCGGGAAGTGACGTAACATTCTCGGGAAAAGTGAGGACTGAGACGTCTTTTGTCACCCCGTTTTCGCGGAGCAGCAAAAACCCCCGCTCGGAGAAGGAAAGGGGTGGCACCAAAGCGACGACCTCAATGAGCGGGTGCGAGTAAAAACGGCGCTCCCAGGCCCACACACGCGAGCACACACACACAGACGTACAGGCGCGTATACACCTTTGAATACGCCGAAAAACGGCGGCCCGCTCCTGGAGGAGGTAGGTAGGTGCCTGCGGATTCTGGAGACCGGCCTTTTTTTGGTGCAGTCAGGAGAAAAAGTGGAGGGAGGGGGGCGAGGTGGAGGGGCGAACGTCTGGCCCGTTCAAATTTTTCGAGGGCTCGTCATAACACCATAGGTGCGTGCGGGCCTTTGTGAAAAGAAGGGACACCGAGAATGAAGGCAACCAGCGGGTGAAAAAAAAAAAAGCTTCGCCTGCCAACGGCAACGCCCCTGACACGGAGCTTAGCGGGGCAGAGTTTTCGGTATCACGCGCCGTAATTTCTTCACGAGTCGGCAGATTCACTGCTCGTCTTTCTGGGGCGAGTGCGTGTCCTCCATCTTGTGGCCACCCGACTGGAACACCGACTTTGCTACAGAACAGCATCAGCGTATTTTTAGTTACGCCATCCCGGGCTTTCCTCATCTTTTGTCTCTCTCTCTCTCTTTCTCTCTCTCTCTCTTAGTTACGCACTCAAACTACCGTCGCGCCTCCTGGCCTGCGCAGGTTCCGCACTGCTAGGCTTTTTGTCCAGTTCGCTACCCTACACGCGGGAAAAGGGGGGAAGGCGGAGAGAAAATGAGAATTATAAGATAGCTGGCGTGATCGAGATCAGAGACATCACGTTTGCGTTGGCCCGCCAAAAGGGGGTGCTTAGACGCAACGTGTCGGACAAGTAAAGATAGGCTGGACTAGAGTTAGAAAATTGGCATTAGGAGCTTAAGTAGGCATTTTCCAGTTGGCTACCCCGCACGTGGGAAAGGGAGAACGTGGGAGCGAAAGAAGAAAAAAAAAACAGGACACAGATAAAACAGAACACGTATCCACTAAACAAGGTCCAGCGTGTTCTGCGGTCATTGCAGACGTGTTGGGCTTGTAAAAAATTTGACTGAATGTATTGCTTACAGCGGTTCTTCTTGCTGTTTTTTTTTCTTTTTCTTTAATGTAAGCGAATGCGGCAGGACAGTTTCTTGGTGACAAGGGTAGCAGTACATATTGTAGCAGTGGAACCAAATGAATTTGGCGGCGCTTACCGACACCCTTGGGGCCTAGAATCGGGTAATACAAAAAAAGGCGATTTAGAGTGTACTTAAATGTAAAACAAATGAAACAGGAAGTTCTGAGTACAGGTTGGTTAAGGTACGCAAAGAAAAAGAAAAGAGGGTATAGAGTAATGAAATTGAAGGTTAAATTGAAAACATTAAAAAAAAAGTTGAGCTAAGTGTAGCAAAGGCCAGCGTTCGTTCCTTCTGTATCTATTCATTTCGTTATATTTCTTAAATGTGGGCTAGGAAAACATAATAGTGTATAGGCTCGGGGACCCAAGGTGTTCATTGCCTTCGGGTACTGCAGAGGAAACGCTGGTGCTGCTTTTTTCTAGGTCGATGAGCTGTTGGGAGAAGCCGCGCACAGAATGGCTGAGACACGCAGCGAGAAACGTTTCTTCGACCATCAACGTAGGTAGTCAGCGTGTCCCACGAAGGCCTACTCGGAGAGGGGGGGGGGGGGGGGGAGACGATCGTCTCTCCCCTCCGCTCTCATTCAGTAACTCGCTGTCTTCTTCTCTCGCTCTTTTTTTTTTCTCTTCGCATCTAAATGGACTGGGAAAACTTTCGCGCCTGCTCCAAGATAAAAAAAAAGGAAAACAAAAGTTGCAGGCGTAGGACGCGTAAAACGGCCGCGTGCCTACGTCACAGCGATTCACGACGAGGAAGCGTTCGTTTTGAGGAAGAAAGAGGACGACCCGCTCGTACTATATAGTGGTTGTGAGAGGGAGGGAGAGAGAGTGGAAGCGGGTAGGGTGCGGGAGAGAAGGAAAGAAGCGGAAATGGAGGGCGTGTGCTTTGAAACGTCCATTCTCGGCGCAAATCACCGCCGCGGCGCGCTGTGGAGCGAAACGGAATGAGCCGTTCCCAAAATAAATATAACGGAGGGAAAAAAAAATACTGTTTCCACCATGCTCGCGCTCACCCTCGTTCTCACAGTCTCTCTTTTTTTTCCTCAATTGCCGCGAGCCTCCTCCTCCTCCTCCTCCTCCATCTCATTCTCCTGAAAGATGGCCTCGCCGACTGCAGCTTCCACTCGTTTATTGTACGCTGCAACCGTATATCTGCAATATAATCGGGATTCGGGAAACGCGCGCGCTAGAAGGATACCACCGACGTGTGCCGTTGAAGCGTTGGACCAAGCCGTGCCGTTGCGCGTGGCGTAATATGCGATGCAGCACGGAACGGAATTAAGCGAGATGGTGCGATCGCTCGATTTCCGGTATGCGCGTAATGGCCCCCTACAGTGCGTATCGTACGATACAACGTGCCTGCCTGACAAAGCTGATGCAGGAAATGATAGTACCCGTACCTAAATTTGCGTGCAAGTAAAAGAAAAACCCCAGGTGGTCAAAATGCTATCCGGAAAGCCTCGTGACCCACTGTCCAGTATCGAGACGTTAAATGGACATGAAAGAAAAAAAGACTTTCAGCTTCGTTTGTGAGGTATGTATACGTTTCCATAAATAAATAAATAAATAAATAAACATGACGCTCGTGATGTTGAGAAGAGTCTCGGTTAGCCAGAAAAGGCGCGGAGACAAAACGCGTTTGCCGACGCCGTGTTTGAAGTTCCCGCGTCGGTACGCAGTGACGTCATTGAATTTTACGGCGTCTGATAGAGCCTAGTAATTTTTTTTTTTTAATGGCAAAAACGGACATATTATTCTAAAGAGAAAAGCACTTCACAAAACTTGGCAAGTTTCGAGCACTTTACTGAGTCACAATGACCGAAATGCGAAAAAGGTGTTTCGAATTCCGTGACGTCGCACTGACGTGAACGCCTGCCGCTTGGGTTCTGGCCCAATTGTGACCTGCATTTTTTTTTTATTTTAATATCCGACGTATTACCGCGAAATTTACGAAACCCGAGTTTCGAATGACTACCTTATCGTGCCTAACCGATTTAGCGTTTCTCTTCGTCGCCACATTGAACTGAATACTTTTAGAGAGAGAGTGAGAGATGGAGAGGAAAAGCAAACTAGACCTTGTCCAGTTTGCTACCCTACACGTGGGGAGGGGGCATCGAAAGAGACAGCAAGCATGAGTCTAGAGTCACTCAAACGCACTACGCAAAGCATAGAGTTTCTCACTATAACACCTAGAGGGAAATCTGGCGCCACCGTCTATGGAAGTTTCTTAAGGGGTCACCGTGCCGTCATGGGAATGACGGTATATGTGTCTGCGAGGCTCCTGTTGGCTGGTGTTGTAAAAGGCTTCGTCTAAAACGTGGATATAGCTACACAAATAACGCGTCCTCGAAGTAAAATCTTCATAAAATGTTTCCATTCACGCACATTACATCTTTACTCACTTACAATGCATAACCAAGCGAAGAAAAGCAAGAACAGATGACCATCTGTTTCAAAGTGAGCACGAACCTTGTCGTCCGTCCTCCAACTTTAGCGGCCCGCTGATACTTTTTACGTAACATATAATCGTACACGTAATGACAAGTTCTCGTAGTTAAACAAAACATGTTTTCGCTTAATAATAAAGCCAAAACAGCTTTTGACGTGCTGTTATAGTAGAAAATGAATCAGTGTGACAGACGGAACGGTACTTGCCAAACGCGTCTTCAAAGTGTCCTGTCTCTCCGAGAACGATGCCAATCCGAAGTCACAATACACCGGCATTCCCATGCATACCACAGCGCAGCAGCGCCAGATTTCCCTCTAGGTAGTGTAGTGAGAAACTCTATGACGCAACGTGCCGCGTATTTACGGTCCGGCACACAAGTCTGTTCGCCTGCAGCTGCACTGCAGGAGAGCTCACGTGACTTTATTAGCTGACGATCTCTGAGGACAGGCTCCGAATGCCTTTGCTTCTGTGAAAAGGCCGATAAACAACTCGCAGACTCTCCAGTGTGCCTTAAATGTAAACTGAATACCTTTTTCGTTTTCAAACGCGAGGGGTGTGCCCGAACGAACGCCATGTGTCGGAACTAACGCGCTTCGTCTGCCAACGTGGTTTCACTCATGCGAACTGCGCATACGTCGTGGCTCGACCACACTGTGGATGCGAGAGAGAGAGAGAGAGAGAGATAACGGTGGTCGGAAGATACCACACGTCCGGTGCAATAAAAATAGGTGGCGGCGGCGTACGAGATAGCGCCCCTCTCGCCGTCACCATCGGCCGCCTAATCTCTAGTTCGGTCTGATTTCCCACGCCGATGAGAGATAGTTTGGCACTCGCTCCACTCCGCAGCCAGCAGCAGCCGCTGCCGTCTTACTCGTCTGGAGAGAAGGTAGTCGGGCAGGGGAGAGAGCGAAGCGAGCCAGTGCAGGGATCGAAAGAACGGCAAATAAACAAACACGTCCGTTGTATTATGTGCGCTCGCTCGCACACGCGCACGGCGCGATTCTGAACTGCGGCAAACGCGAGCTTCCTCGTTCGTGCGCAAGGTCGCGCATTCGACTCCCGGCCGTGGTTGTGACGCGATCTACATTCCAAGGCGCGCAGTGGGGAGAGAAAAGCGTCGGCGAGGCCGGTCAAACGCGGTCTGTATTACAAGGACAACATAGAGGAAATTACTTGTGCTTAATAAGCGAAATAAAGAAACGACAAATTAGTGGAAGCAGTACTGTCGTCGCCATTCATTCATAAACCTTGCGTCAGTTCAGTTCAGTTTTATTACCTTAAAGGCCCCTTTCTGGGGGCATTACATAAAGGGTGGTTTTTTTTTTATCTATACAACGAACAAGCAAGGAAGATTGATTAACATTTAAGATGATCACTAACGCAATCTTCAAAAGTAGATGTTGAAACGATGATGTCGATGTCCCGGGGAAGGCCGTTCCAGTCTGTAGCTGCTCGACAAAAGAACGAGCCGGAAAAAGTAGTAGTACGTGATGACGGGCGGGCAATCTGAAATGGATGACTGGTGCAGTAAGATATGCGTGTTGCAGGTGTCACATAAGGTGGCTGATTTAGATAATAACGAAATATTTTATGATAGAGGCGAGACTGGCAATGCGGCGATGCAATGAAAGGGGCTGTAATTCGGATTTAGCTTTCAAAGATGAAATGCTGACGTCATACGAGCATGCAGAGTGAATTAATCTAGCGGCGCGATATTGAACTGCTTCTGATGCATTTATTAAATAAGCTAGGGGTGGGCTCCAGACAGCAGATGAATATTCTAATTTTGGTCTGATGAGTGACTTATACGCGAGCAGTTTTACATTTGGGGGGGCAAGGTGGAGATGCCGCTTTAGAAAACCGAGCATTTGATATTTGATGCTGAAATGATGTTACTAATGTGGGTACGCCATGATAAATCATACATTACATCACATTACATTTTGCGCAGGATAAAGAAAAGGCATAATTTTACTCATCGCATGTTGCATAGAAATAACCGCTTCACTAAAGCTTTGCTTGAGCACAGATTCCGCCTAGTTGCGTTTAATCTAGATTTATATATTTTTCACTGACAAAAAAAAAAAAAGATGTCGGCGCTGTAACACGGCCCTGGGTTCCTTTTTTTCTCTCGCGAATAAATAGTAGCGCATGTATTCTCGAATACGCCGGTATACATAACTCTGATAACGTTGTAGGTGTAGCATGTCATGCGTATAGCATGCGTACGATGCTCTACAGTCGCCGTCCTATATATGGTAACCAGAACGTGCCTGGCTCGCCTTGTTGCTTCTCTTACGTAGCCTTGCCCCATCCTTCTGTGCAGAGTAGCCAACGGGGCACTTAACCTGGCTAAGCTCTCTGCCTTCAACTTCTTCCGTTTTCCCTCTTCCTCTTATGGAGGTGCTGGATATTTCTTTTATTCGGGTGCCCTGATTGTGCTGGCGTAACATGTATTGCTTACAGAGTATTCGACGTTTGTTCAGTACAGCCCACGTTTGTCAAAGTTAAGCCGGTGTAGTTACGTCCTCGTTGTTCGGGGTCAAGTTCGACGGTGACTGCGCATACATAAGGTACACTTAATTATAACGTACCGTACACATAACGTACGCTGGTATTTACACTGCATGCTTGGCGTAATGCGCGTCGATATATACGTGCACTGCGTATTGTGTGGAATAGAATACATTGTTGGCCTTGTCACGTTGCTTCGGGGACGTAGCCGCCAACTTGGGTAATTGTTGATGTTGGGGGCTCCTTGGCTGGACGTGTTTAGCGGCGTAAGGATGCGCGAACGGCCTGACGTACCTCGTCTCCTTATAGCATGTTACAACATGTTTAACATGTTGTGACATGTCTGTCCGTGTGTATCTGTGGTGCACGATTTGTCGTGACGAACTTGGCGTGCGCGCGTATAGGGGCGAGCAGAGAGGGCGTAAGTCCTGTCCCCTCGGCCATTTTTAGTAAAGAAGGTTGTTAAGTTAAGGCGTATTTTGGTAAAATTACACTTCAGGAAGCGTGTCCTCCCTCTGCTAATTTCCTTGTGTGTGAACTGAATTTGAGTGGGTCATCGTTTCGTAGGAGTTGGCCACCACTTACATGTTACTGGCGGTTGTTAGGGTATTTCCCGAGCAACGACACAACCCGTCGTGTTGTCGTTAATTCGTGCGTGCGGAGTCTATGTAACGTGACAGTACGAGATGGTTGCCGTACACTTCGTAAGACTCAGTCTTTCCCACGAAAATCACTGCAAAAGGGAAGCGTTATTATTATTATCATTATTTTTTATGGATGTTACTAGAGTTTCCTGTGGTCCACGTGCGGCACCGTATACACACTACCCGTCGTCGCCTGGAAGGATTAAGTAGGGATCCGGGAAACCAACGCGTATTCTCAGGCGACCGAATCGAGTATAGTTCACTTCGAGCGAGAATTTCGAATGGGGATCCATTTCGTGCGGCCACCGGTCAGTGAACTCGGGTGAATTCCATTTCTTTAACGCGATGGTATGGGCAGATATTTCGCTAACGTGCCGCGCTGCGTCTGTTCTGTACAGCGGAATCGAAGTGATTTCAGTGTGTCCGTGTAACGCGCGGGGGGGGGGGGGGGAAGCAGCTTGGGTCGGCTATTTCGATTGCCGATGATTTCGCAGTGCCCGCGTAACCGCAGAAATGTCGTGTTGCGTGTTCTTCCCACCGCTGCACGAGCGACCGACGTAGTGGTTTAAAACTGCCCTGCCGTGCCGTCAGTGCGGAAACAAGCGTAACGTGAGCTTATTTGGAGATGCGGGCGCTATAGGCTCTGCAGCTTACACCACTTCGCGCTCCATGGAGTAAAGTTTCCCGTCCCACCTGTACTCATCTCTCTCTCTCTCTCTCTCTCTCTCTCTCTTCTTTTTTCAAGGCGGTCGCGTTCATCACGTACGGTATGGTATGTGTACATCGTCGTTTTGGTGAAAGCAGTCTTATTTCGCGCGACATAGGGAAATGAAACAAAGACTAGGAAGGAAGGTCGTGTGACGGTTTCTAATTCTATCCGTTAAAAAAAATGTGGAGGAACAAATGCTCGCGGGAAATAAGCACTCGCCGCGTGACAGGCTAGCGGTAATTTATAGCCGCGGAGTGCGGGGAGGGTGGAGCTGGGGGAACGAGGGCCGGTCGTGACGAGATCCTCGCTAGAAGCTACCACGAACCAATGTCTCGAGAGGTACGGCAGCCCTAGAGTTTGATACAATTATTGTAGGAAACTCTGTGGCGGCAACAAGGAAGGGCCGATTTCCCAAGAGCCAACGCGCAGATGGAACCTGGAGGAAAGGAGTGTTCGTTGTCGTGGCCATCTGCCTCACGCCATTCCCCCCCCCCCCCCTCTGGTTTTGTTTTCTTCTTTATTTCTCTCTCTTTCTTTCTTTTCACTTTATGTTGCACAACGACCATGGCGGACTTTTTTTACGTCGTCACAAAATTCTAAACGCGCGGCGTCCCCACTATAGCGATTCCTCGGCTGGGGTGCCGCGCAAAACGTGTTAGAACAAAAATTGAATTATGTGGTTTTACGTGCCAAAACCACTTTCTGATTATGAGGCACGCCGTAGTGGAGGACTCCGGAAATTTCGACCACCTGGGGATCTTTAACGCGCACCTAAATCCAAGTACACGGGTGTTTTCGCATTTCGCCCCCATCGAAATGCGGCCGCCGTGGCCGGGATTCGATCCCGCGACCTCGTGCTCAGCAGCCTAACACCATAGCCACTGAGCAACCACGGCGGGTGTGTTGGAACACGCGTGAGACCACTTCGGATTCAGGCGTCTGGTCGATCGCTTGTCATGCCCGGCTTGGGTCGATTGACTTCCTTTCAGCGAGCACTGCAAGAAGTCGTATCAGAACTGGCACCCCCCCCCCCCTCCCTCTGGAGAGGGTCGGGGTCCAGCTGAATGCGTTCACGCGCGAGAGACCGTCACGCTGTTTCAGGAGGAGTCTGCGGTCCGCCTAAGTTGCCCTCGGAATCTGTGCTTGTCTGCTTGCGTCGTTCCCATGGCCGAAAAAAAATTCTTGATTCTTGTTCATCTGTCCTCGTAAGTTGATTCCGTAAAGCGAATAATGTTTACAGCTTTTCACACATTCAGGGTGTTTCAGCCAACTTGTGTCGAGACTTTGAAAACTGAAATTTAAAGAAAAAGGATTTGAAGGCGTGCGTTACGCGATTGCAACGTTCACTGTCCCCCTGAACAACACAGAAGTATAATATGAGCGTATGCCGTAATTAACAAAAAAACAAAAGATATTTCGAATTTCTAAAATATTTATTGAAGTTTAAACATTCAATGGAGAAGTCGTATAGAGCATATTACTCAATAACCAAACAATTTCCTTTCGTGAGAATGGTTGCTGTGGCTTTAATTTTCCTGGCCTCTGTAGAAAGCGCGCGGTATGAAAAAAAGTACTGCGTGATTCGGCCATGTGTGTATTTGTATTTGTGTGCGTGTGTAAGCGCAGATATTAAGGGCACTGCAGCACACGCCTCCAATTAACATTGGATTAATATTGCCCACTATCGTGCACCCAATTTATTTATTTATGTATTCTTATTTCTTTATTCATTTATTCGTACCGTTACTCCGTTTGCCCAATTCACGGTATACAAACGTGTGTGTGTTCTCTTTTTTCTTTTGCCCCCACATGGGAACGCGGCCGCCGCGTCAGTAATCGAACCCCGGACCTGGAGCTCGGCAGCGCTACGCCGTAATCACTGGGCTACCACCACAGCGGGTCTAGCTTGTCTTGCTTCTACCGACGGTAGCAAGTGCAACAACAGCAAAACTCAACAGTGAACCTGCACAGATTACAAACACCAATAAGGTAGCAGTAACATAGAAGAATTCGTAATATGCTTAGGCACAACCACGGCAGCATTGGTATACTTAATCACAACCAGATTCACGTGGCAATAATTACAAGGAATGAAAAAAGAAACCAATACGTAAGCGGGGCTATTATATATGAGTACGAAATTTTAAAAAAAGAAAGCCAAAAATTGCTCGGTTTTCATCTCCGTATGCCGCGCGCGTTTTGTGTCCACTTTCTCTTTCCGATTACTACACCCTCGCCTATACCAACACCTCCTTGGTATAGGAGGTGTTGGTATAGGCGTATAGAGAATAGGTATATGTATAGGTATAGGAATAGGTATAGGATAGAGTATATAGAGTATAAGCGTATAGAGAACTTAAGGCCTAAAGTTCTGTAGAGGGTGTTGCCTATGCCCCCCCAGCCGCCGTCAACTACCACAACTACTCGCGTTTTACCCACCTCGAGCGCGCCGCGCCGCCAGAGAGCATCGCGCGCTCGCGCGCGCCAGTTCTCTCTCTCTCACCGGGGAGGTGTGCGTAAGATCAATAATCGCGCGACGAGAGGGGGAATGGAAAGCTGCGTGCCTTGCGCGTGGAGCGTCACCCAAATGGGAGAGCGCAGCTACGGCGAGGGCTCGGTCGCCGTCTTCGTTCAGCCACGAACGAATCTGCTTGCGTATCTCTTCTTCGACGATGGCGAGGGGGAGAGATGCTTCTGCGTCAACTGCGCTACCCTCGTAGGTTTCGTCTATAACGAAAGAAAAACAGAAGAGAGAGGGAGAGAGACGGACGGAATTCCAACGTTTCTCGCATGTCCCCGTGCCACCTCCACCCACGCACTTCTTTTTTTTTTCCTTGTGCCATGACCGTATCTTTCACTCACACTCAACACTACTGTAGCGCTCATCTGAACATTCGCATATCTTTTTTAATATTATTTTCTGGGATCTCATCGTCTCTCTCTCTCTCTCTTGACACTAGCGTGCGGGCGGAGGGAGAGCGAAGTCACCTTCTTCCTCTCTCTTTCTTTACCTCACTCTCGTTCGTTCCATTTCTCCTTCACTCGTCCGTTCATTCGTTTCGTTCTTTCTTTTTTAGCGTTTTTTTTTCTTTCCTTTAGGGCAGCGGTGGGCGTATGCCGCGCGCGAGACACTTTTCCGCGAAAAGCGTTCCGGTAGCTTGGAGCGAAAAGGGAGCGGGAGCCACGGCGCTTCCCTTTTGGGTGGCGGCGCGTTGTGGACGCCGGGCTATAACCCAAGAGGAACGGGGGGGGGGGGTGAGGTGAAGGGGGGAGGGCGCCACCAACGCTCTGCGAGAGCGCCCGCCGCGCTTCGCCACGCGCCCAGGCGCTTGCGTGCGGCGAGATCTCGCGGGAGTTTGGACGCCGTGCAGCTAGGAGCTGCGGGGTCTACTGCCCCCCCCCCCTCTCTCTCTCGCGCGCGCGCTCGCCTGCGTGGGTCACGCGATGCGTGGGCGAAGTCCGGACGCCCTCGGTTCCTTCGGGACGTCGCCGACCGGGGGCGAAAAAAAGAAGCTCTATCGTTCGAGGTCAGGCTTAATGGGTTGGGATAGGTGGTGCTCGGGGTATGGGGTAGTAGACTGTAGTGTTACGTCAGAGTACTTCGATACTTTATTTTTTTGATGTACGGCGTTATCTAGAAACATCATCACCGGCCTGTTTGCTTCCACGGCAAAATGAAAGTCATTCCCAGCAATTTCCAATTACCGTATTTTTGCGCTCTTCCCTCTCCCTCGGTGCAGGTTAACTAGAGCTTCATTTCTCTCTCTTTTTTTTGCGTGGCTTTCTCTGCTGCTTCTGGTTACCCTCTCTCCCTTCCCTTCGCTTCTCTCAGTATTCTAGATTGAGTATTCTATTCTTCTATCAGTGAGTATACAGTAACACAGTACTGGCAATGAAATGAGTTTAATATGATATGATTATAACTAGCGCTCATTGGTTGATTTAACGGGTTTTAATGAACAAAAGTCGGCAGAACGTCGGCTTGGAGAGCGCGCTTTGCTGACCTACCGTTCCTCATTGGGTTAAAGCGAGAGCAGATAACACGTACGCTGCGGAAATACAATGAAAGATCCAGGCACCTTTCGCCCACCGTGTATTCGTACTATACGCGTACTGTGCACAACAAGCTCTGCATCGCCGCGCAGAGCACGCTTGCAACACGTACCCATTGTTCGCGCAGCTCCGCGCGCACACAAATGCCCGACACCTGGAGGCGTCCGGACTCCCGCCTGTGAACTTCATAAAGCACACGCTGAACTTCATGAATGAACGCTATGAATGAACTTCATAACGCACACGCTGGCTTCTGCACATGCGAGCGTACGTACGAACGTACATTATAAATGCCTTGAATGAACAATACGTGAGCACTTTTGCAAGAAAACAATCGCGACCTGCCAAAGGGAGCGATAAGAACAGAGAGAAGCAACGACCGAAGAGAGAGAGAGAGAGAACGTGCACGGTCAACACCTCCTAGGCTCTAGTTCTCTAGAGGTTCTCTAGAGGGTGTTGGCACGATCGGGTTTGACAAACTGACTGTCGACATGACTGAACCTTCACCACGTGAAACAAGCCGACGGCGTGTAGTGTACAACAGTATGTCATCGCGCCAGTGCGCAGCGAGTACCAATACGACGTGGTCGTCTGGTCCGCATCTGCGCCGCAGTTTTTTGCTGTTTCTGCCGCCTTCAGCGTCGTCTGTTTTTCTCAGCTCGGAATGGCATTTGATCGCTGTGCCAGTCGCCTGGGGCCATACGAGGGGCTACGACGGGGACTCTACGATAGGCTAGCGCTTCTGTTAATAGTTCCCGCAGCATGTAAGCTACGTTTTCAATAGTCCGTCATATTCGGGTCGAGTTGGCTTGGCGGGCCGAAACCCGGTCGTCGGGTTTACGTACGGGTTTACGTTTACGGGCTGGCTCAGTTCGACTGCCGACTCGACTCACTCGCGTCGAGTACACGTAAACGAAGCTATGCAGGAACACTACGCACTTTCCTCGGTAGTTTCTCCTCATAGTTGACTCGTCAGAGGCCGCTTATAATGAGCCTCCTCGACCGTCCCATGCCTCAGGAGACCGTCCACTCAACTACACTCTGCTCATCGTCTCAGCTATGTTCGTTCTCTTCCTTTCCCCAAGTCATTACACTCTGTTTACTGCTCGCAGTTTCTTTTCTGGGCCCTTCCGCGACCTCCTCCTGCTGACGGGGCTTGCCCGTGAACCGGAATCCGAGACTCGCGGCTCGTGTTTCGCTGCGGCTGCGGTACGACGCGTTCGCGACGACTCCGCGCCACGTGTCCCTGCTTCTCTCTCTCTTTCTTTCCCCCTAGTTCAGCTCTCGTGGAAATGGCAAACGCGTGGCCAGCCAGTGAGGGCAGGGATAGGGGGAAGGGTGGGACGGGGTGGAGGATGCGGAGTGCAGGAGGAGGGATGATGAGAGGAGTCGGTCGCGAGAGAAGAGAGAGTAAGAAGGTGGAGAGAGAGATCGCGGTGTCTCGCGAAGCTTCGCGATGACTTCGCGTGTTGTCAAGTCCGTTGACGCTTCTGTCAGCTGGCGGCGCTTTCACCGTTCCGGAGCGTGTCAGACGATTGTTACTGTCTCGTCAGACGAGAAAGAGAGAGAGAGAAGGACGCACCGCTCTGAGTAAGCAACGCGAGTTGTTTTCTACGCTGCCAGAGCGCGGAACATGCGTAAATAATATGGTTTCTCGTTTAAGGCGTAGGACCTAATTAGTGATGTTGGGTGGTGCGATGAATTTGGGAGACTTGCTGGCACAGCGTGCATTCAGCTGACGCAGTACAAAATTAATTATAGATCGCTAGGAGAGAGAGAGAGAGAGAGAAAAAGAGAGAGGTCTTCGACCTGTAGGGGACGTAAATTAGAATGATGACAATGATTATGATGGTGGCGAGAGTGAGCGCGATCCCGACAAACTTTGGTACGGGCGTTTGTACCAAAACTGCATTGCAGTTGGGGCTGGTATAGTAAGTTGTCGTTCCCTCTTGCAGTGGACTGTACGCAGCACTGTTTTTGTTGCTTCAGCTGCAGCGCTCACGCACTCTGCGCTTTTCCTTTTGTTCTCGTACTTGTTGTTCATCAACGAACATTAACAAGGCATAACAGTTCTGCGACAGTTCACGTTAATGGCACCTCAGAACTACGCAACGCTTTATTATAAGCTGCCATCGACGTTGGCCCTTTTTGCCCCCCCCCCACCAACCTACACACGCACAGGCATAGCTACATCAATAGTGGTTTATCGCGCCCGTTCTTTTTTTTATGCGAAGCATATTACGAGGGCTCAACCCAGCTCCTCAGGCGCGGCGGTGACCATGAAATCACGTGACACCGTGACGTCACGACAGAGGAGAAGTGGCTTTGGCTCAACTCTTGCAAGACGGGCTGGGTGGGAATCGAACCAGGGTCTCCGGAGTGTGGGACGGAGACGCTACCACTGAGCCACGAGTACAACGCTTCAAAGCGGTACAAAAGCGCCTCTAGTGAATGCGGTGTTGCCTTAGAAACGCGCTGTTTCTAAGGCGTGCGTCTCTTGCTCAGGCGCACATTTCGTTGCCGCGCCGAACGCTGCTTTGCTCGACGCTCACCGCGTCCAATGCGGGGCGCGTAGTCGCTGCCCTGTAGCCCATTGTCTTACACCCCTTGGCGGGTCGACGGGAACGCTGTCGCGTTCCACTCTTGAAGGCGAAGAAGTAATGCATGAGTTGTTTCTTCGTCTAGCCGAACCAAATATAGCCAAGCAACAGCAGTTCACCAGGCTAAACAGTGGTTCAACAACTAAAATAAAGGCTAGTATGCTTCGCATCCTGGGCTTAACCTTACCTAAGCCACAGCCATTTTTTTTTCCTTCGTTTTCTTTAGTGTGAAGTTTGGCACTTTCCACGAATGTCTGACGGTTCACGGATAATCGACTTTCAATTTAGCTTATCGCTGCACCCCGTTTGCACTCCTCGGCGCTTTCAATCTTTTCTGGGGAAATTGTTTACAGTTCCGAGAAAATCCCGCCCTAATCGCCTGAGCCATGCAGCCGCTTTCTCGATTACGCTGCATGGAAAGTTTAAAAGAAAATAATGCAGTTGACGAGAGAAAGAGAAACACGTCGAACAAGAGGAAACTACTAATACAGATATGATGTCCCGGAATTGCGGCCATAATCGATGCTCTTTCAATCACTCAATCGGAACAGTCAACTACAAGACGTTCTGTTTCATCGATTGGTGGTTATGAATGTGTACCATCGGTTCTTGCAAAGCCGAAGGAGGAGCTGTAGCTATGAGGCACACAACGTTTGAAATACTTCGCGTTCCAAGGAATTTGCGTCAGTGAAAGCGCGCGAAAACGAAAAGAAATTTGACATGCGTGCGCCATGTGTACTTCGCACTCGCTAGACTGCTATGCGCTATAAATCGCCTCTTCCCTCTGACGTCATCTTCACCCATCGTGCTTGTATCCTCCCCCCCCCCCCACCCCTTACTTCTTTATCCCAGCGCATAATAGCTGGCTACAAGAATGTACCGCAGCCTCCCCCTCCCCTCTTCCGACCTCTCTGCATTTCATATAATTACGCTTTGGGGCTGTGCGAATATTCGAAACTTTCAAGTGACGAACTGAGTAGATTTCTGTGTGATTCAGTCTTCGAATCAAACAATAGTCACTTTTCGTAAGGACGAATATGTCCCGAATATCTTTCGAAAATTTAGAACGTAGACCTTGTGGAATCAAATGTAGAACTGGTACACACATGCGACAAATTTCATCCCGGCAGTTAAAGTTTTTTGATTGTTGTTCTTTTCTCCTTGAAGGCGACCAAAGTCTCTTCAAGGTGTTTATCGGCGTTGATGAAGCAGGGTGCAGGTTGGAGGTAACAAAACTTGAAGATATATTGTAACGGAAATATTTACACAGTCAAATACACAGTGAGCAAAAGAACACTGATACAAAACTCACAAGTAAACAGCGCCTTACTCTTATACTCTCTCTTAAGTTAGAGCCTAGGACAACTGTCACTACATACGACCAACCGAGTCTCACTGTTCTACCACTAAGTGGTTACGGCCCAGACTAGCGTTGCATCGTACGGAGTCTTACTGTTCTATCAGGTTTAGTGATTACAGCCTAGACTGAGGAACAAGCACCTCGTCTCGGTTGTTATAGGGGAAAGAGACAAAGAAAAAGGGCGGTAGGGTCGTTAGCCCATCCCACGGAAGCAATTGCCAATGAGAGTTGACAGTTTCTTAAGCCACCACCCAAAGGAATGGGCTTACTCTCATAAGTGAATCTATTGGAAAACCACCCTGTTTTCCCTCTTCCCACATCTTCTTCTCCCCCTCCTATTTCCACGTGGTCAGTGACGGCCTCGTCAACCACGCCAGGCATGCATGATTTATTGAGGCCATCTCGCACCTCAGCGGCGTTTCTAGCCAGCAAGGGGGGGCTCGGGCGCTGGTGTCCCAACACCGCGTACCGTAGTCCCCCTCAAGGTTTTTCCTGGTAGAAAACTAATTACCGCTGGCGGCATCCGGACTCGGGTGTTCTTAAAACGACGCCGCGCCCCTCTCTACGGCGCGCACTGCATGTTGTAACACGACACAAAGCGGGCTCTCCCCAGCGCTCAAAACAACATGCACGTGGCTGCCGTCCGAATGCGAGGGGCGCGAACCCCCCCCGCTCCGTACGCGCCAGACGTGGTCAACATTGCTAGCAGCTGCGTCTCTAATTAGCAGGGGACTCAAGAGCCGGCGCCACAACGTCGCGTATACAACCTTTGTCCGCTCGAGCTTTGTCCGCGTGGCCCTATTATGACCATCGGCGGAATGTCAACAAAGCGCGCGTAAAAGCATTTTCTCCGAATCCGTTTTCCGCCTCTGCACCGCGCCCCCCGCGGCGGCGCGCGCCTCGGCTCGTCACCGAACACCACGCGGGCCGTCCGACCCCTCACAAAGAGAAACGGTCGCCGCCCGAGGCGCTGGGGGTGGACGCTTCCCCATTCACACAACGCACGGGCAACTCGCGGCACTTCAAAAGTATATACAAAACAATCATGCAGCCCTACGCCGTCCGTTGTGCCTGTTCGAGAGATGAGCGGCCTAACACGTTCCCCCTAAAGAGTATACTGGGCTGATTTTCGCTCAGTGATACGATAAATCACTGCCGCGATTACGTAATGAACATTCTAACCACACCCTAGCCTAATTACATCACAACAACAAACACTTTCAAGTAACAGAGCAAGAAGAGAGTAAAAAGAAATACACAATACATGTCATCAAACTATTAAGCACACGATTGCAGTTCCAAACTGTAAGAGCACTCTAGTGTCTCTGTGTCTTGAATCGGCACTCACAAAGTCCGCAATATACAGCGCCAAGTGAGCAGGAACATTCACGCCCATCCAGTTGGCATGGCACTATAGTATTACGCTGGCTTCCATGAGCTGTTGTGAAGCCTGGACAAAGCATCCGCGTTACCATTACTGACACCCTTCCGATGTCGCACTGACACGTGATATCGCTGTAAAGCCAGCGCCCATCTTGTCAATTTTGCCCCGTGTGGAGTCGAAGTTGTAAGGTACGACAATGGATTGTGGTCCGAAACAACGTTTATCTCGGCACCAAAAAGCCAGTAGTCAAACTTCTTTAAGGCCCATATAATAGCAAACGCTTCCCTCTCAATTGTCGACCATCGCGTCTGAGTCGGCGTGAAGCGGTGGCTGGCAAAGGCAATAGGCCTCTCCTTTCCCTCGGCTGTCATTTGCGCCAAACAAGCGCCCGCCGCCGTAGCTGATGCGTCTGTGAAAAGCCAGTAGGGCTCAGATGGGTCTGGAGTGCTGAGCGCCACGGCCTCGCACAGGGACTGTTTCAGTGTCTTAAACGCCGTCTGAGCTTCCTCTGACCAGGGTATGCTATTGGGTACCCCTTTCTTTGTTAACCGCGTGAGCGGGCTCGCCACCTCTGCACATTCTCGGACGCACTCGCGATAGTAGCCGCACAGTCCTAGCAGGCTGCGTAGCTCCTTTTTAGTGCGTGGTGGCGCCACATTCTTAATTGCAGCTATTTTCTCTTCGTGTTCTGGGGTTGAGAATCTTGATGCGCAACCTAATTTCTCGAGCATCGACTGTGTGAGCTGTGATTTGAAATTAGTGCCCGGGTCGGAACAGATCATTTCCGGAACGCCAGTGCGACTGAAAATTTCAATCAACGCGTCGCAAGTCGCCTTAGTTGTCAAAGAGCGCAGTGGGACAACCTCTGGCCACCCTGTGCAAATGTTCACCAAGCATAGCGCGTACCTATGACCTTTCGCTGACGGTCTGTCTAAGGGTCCAATGATGTCTGCATTGACAATTTGAAAAGGGTGATTTGGCCTAGTGGGAGGAGTTATAGGTACTCTGTCCGTGCGACGCCTGTCAGAGCGAATTTGGCAATCATGGCATGAACGACAATGCTCTAATACCTCCTTCTCCATGCCAGGCCAAAAAAAATTACACCTAATACGCACTTTAGTTTTCCTTGGCCCTAGGTGCCCTCCGCATAGTGACTCGTGAGCCAAATGCATCACCTCACTGCGCTTGTCTTTCGGAACAACCAATTGTCTCACTCGGGTGCCTACTATTGAGTCCCAGTGGTATAAGAGTCCATCAGAGACGAACATGCCGGATTTCCCACTCCGAGCATCTTCCCACCCCTTCTTTAAGGTAGCGTCAGCTAGCTGCAATCTGCGGAACTCTTCTCTCTGGCTTATTGACGCATCCCTCTCTTCATCAATTAGCTCAACTTCCCCAGAAACACCTTCCTCCTCCAAAGTAACGTTGCAGACTACTGCCTCGGCTTTCTCATTTGATCGCACTATGATCTGAGCAGGCTCGGCCGGTGCTACAATGGATTCCAGAGAGCTGCTGGCCCTCAACAAATGTTCCCAATCTTCCTTGGTCAACAAACAATCTGTGCCCTCGACGAGCTCATTAGTCAACGCGCAGAGTAGGTAAACGTTCTGAGGTTCCGCTGCCATTTGCGGGCTATTTAACTTTACCGGCAACGTCGCTAGCTTTGCCTCAATAGTTTTACCAAATGCAGACACCAATCGTATCGTGCCTGAAGGCTCCACAATACATTGCGGAAGCAGACTCTCGCGTATGACAGTTATTTCACTCCCCGTATCTAGAATCGCATCTGTGGATACGGTTCCGCATGAGATCGGGATCAACTGTAGGTTAGTCATGCCTTCACCTTTGTGTTTCAAGGCCTCTACCTTTGCAGTAAGGACTCCATCAGGTATCCCACTTCCCGTCTCGTCGGCTATCACCACCCTTTGTGCCCTCGGCCTTGGCTCGGTAGCCTTCTTTGGCTGGTTTCCCTTGTCACTAGACTTCGGGCAATCCTTAGCGAAATGGCCTGAGCTGTGACATACGTGGCACTTTAGGGCGCTTTTCGCCACTCGCGTCGGCTTTTGCCCCATCTCTGCCGCTGATGGCTTTGAGGCATATCCTTTGCCTTTCGCTTGTTCCAATGTTTGCAGTACTTTGGCAATCTCAGGTGGCTTAAGCCATTCCTCGCCTTCTCGTAGCCTTACGTACTCAAGACCCTCTATACTAAGGCCCGCTTTTATACGATCCGCTACCATGAGTTCTGCCATAACTTCTACAGTGTCGGCTCCTCTTACTTGAAGGTAGTAGGAAAAATACGTTTTCACTCGCGACGCGAACTGTGACCACGTTTCCTCCTTCCGCTTCACTGCTCTCTCAAACCTTTGCAGATACTCTGCCGGAGAAAGCTTCAGTTCCATCAACACTGCCTGTTTAACTGACTCGTAATCTGTACTCTCTTCCTGGTTGAGGTTACGCAGTAGGTAGCGAACGCGCTCAGTTAGAGCTGGCATGACTAAATGCACGCGACTCTCATACGGTACCCCGTAAGTAGCAAAAAGTCTTTCTACCTCCTCGAACCATAAGGGTACATCCGCGTCACACGGCAGGCGGAACCCTTTCAGCACTTTTGCGCATTGCCCGACGGAGTCGAAGCCCATTCGCCTCCGATCGCCCCGCTCCGACTCAGCGCTGGACGACGTGCCATTGAGACGTTCAGCATTCGTCCTTGCCTGCAACAGCCTTTCGTACTCGATCTGAAGTTGTATACAGGTAGTCTGAGCATTGAGCCTTTGAATTTCAAGCTCAAGCGTTCTTGTATCATTCGGAATTTGCAAAGGCTGAGATGCCTGCTGCGAAAATTCCTGGCTCTGACTGGGTTCTCTCATTTCATTTGACTTATCGGAATTTAGCCTATCGTCATTTGATAACTCCCGATTCCGATCCATTTCCGCCACAGTCGCACCCTCAACTCCATTAGACTCCATTGTCTCTGCACCCCCGCGTGTCCTCACCATTTGCTCTACCCATCAACTGCCATGCCAACTTGAGAAAGACGCAAGAAATCCTGCTCACCCTTTGCTGAATGCACTGTCGTTTTCGGATCTCCTCCACGGTGCCGGGCTTGGCTGCTGTGGAATCTTCTCAAAGGTGCAGGAGGTGCTCGTTGGATGACTTGATCCCTTCACCGCTGGTCCAGGATTCGATGTTGTAGAGCTCGCCGATCCTGCCGACTGCGCCAGTTAAAGTTTTTTGATTGTTCTTTTCTCCTTGAAGTCGACCAAAGGCTCTTCAAGGTGTTTATCGGCGTTGATGAAGCAGGAGGCAGGTTGGAGGTAACAAAACTTGAAGATATATTGCAACGGAAATATTTACACAGTCAAATACAGAGTTAGCCAAAGAACACTGATACAAAACACACAAGTAAACAGCGCCTTACTCTTCTACTTTGTCTTAAGTTAGAGCCTAGGACAACTGTCACTACATACGACCAACCGAGTCTCACTGTTCTACCACTAAGTGGTTACGGCCCAGACTAGCGTTGCATCGTACGGAGTCTTACTGTTCTATCAGGTTTAGTGATTACAGCCTAGACTGAGGAACAAGCACCTCGTCTCGGTTGTTATAGGGGAAAGAGACAAAGAAAAAGGGCGGTAGGGTCGTTAGCCCATCCCACGGAAGCAATTGCCAATGAGAGTTGACAGTTTCTTAAGCCACCACCCAAAGGAATGGGCTTACTCTCATAAGTGAATCTATTGGAAAACCACCCTGTTTTCCCTCTTCCCACATCTTCTTCTCCCCCTCCTATTTCCACGTGGTCAGTGACGGCCTCGTCAACCACGCCAGGCATGCATGATTTATTGAGGCCATCTCGCACCTCAGCGGCGTTTCTAGCCAGCAAGGGGGGGCTCGGGCGCTGGTGTCCCAACACCGCGTACCGTAGTCCCCCTCAAGGTTTTTCCTGGTAGAAAACTAATTACCGCTGGCGGCATCCGGACTCGGGTGTTCTTAAAACGACGCCGCGCCCCTCTCTACGGCGCGCACTGCATGTTGTAACACGACACAAAGCGGGCTCTCCCCAGCGCTCAAAACAACATGCACGTGGCTGCCGTCCGAATGCGAGGGGCGCGAACCCCCCCGCTCCGTACGCGCCAGACGTGGTCAACATTGCTAGCAGCTGCGTCTCTAATTAGCAGGGGACTCAAGAGCCGGCGCCACAACGTCGCGTATACAGCCTTTGTCCGCTCGAGCTTTGTCCGCGTGGCCCTATTATGACCATCGGCGGAATGTCAACAAAGCGCGCGTAAAAGCATTTTCTCCGAATCCGTTTTCCGCCTCTGCACCGCGCCCCCCGCGGCGGCGCGCGCCTCGGCTCGTCACCGAACACCACGCGGGCCGTCCGACCCCTCACAAAGAGAAACGGTCGCCGCCCGAGGCGCTGGGGGTGGACGCTTCCCCATTCACACAACGCACGGGCAACTCGCGGCACTTCAAAAGTATATACAAAACAATCATGCAGCCCTACGCCGTCCGTTGTGCCTGTTCGAGAGATGAGCGGCCTAACACCCGCTGGCATAGTGTAGGCATAAGACATGACAAGTCTCGGCATTTGCGCTCTGCTTGTGTACGCGAACAAACGGCCTGTTTGTTTTGCCGGTGTCGCGGTGTCATAACTGGCTGAAATGTTCCGTTGCCGAGGTTGCAGGTTCGATTCCTGATCGCGGCGGAAGCGTTCCGATGCGGGCAGGAAGCAATATAACGCTGGCGTACTCGTGTTGAGGCTCGCACTGTGGTCGGTCGCAGTAGGTGGTGGTGTCTACAACGTGGTGGCCATCACGTGTTTCCGGCTGCGCAATCATTTCCGGCATTTTGCAGCCCGCAAATGCGTAGCCTTCCGGATCCGTTTCTGTTGCTCCGAGGCAACCGTTCCTCGGGCGCGGATGGGAAAACAGCCTATTAATTGGGAGCTCATCTCCCACCGCAGAGTCTGCATCTAGATTGATTGATTGATTGATTGATTGATTGATTGATTGATTGATTGATTGATTGATATAGTCCAGTTGTTGCTTTGGGACTTTAGATCATAACAAAAAGTCATTAAATAACGGAATGGCGAAGTATGCACGTTCCCTCGTTCCAGATTTAAGGGTTGTAAACCTGGCGGTTCCTTGGAATTTCTTCTGAAATTTTACGACCTTCGTCAACGTTTCTGACATTGAGAGCGCAGATTAAGAGTCCGCTCCCAATAGCCGGCAGCACTGAACTTTTTTCGTTGCCATCTGCAGTGGCCTCGGGATGTTGCTATTAGCTTCACTGACTTCAATCTACAGGTATTTCGCTAGAAGACGATGCTGAGGCAATTGGCGCCGTCGTCTCCCTCCTTGGGACGTGGAGCACTACTAGAGTACTGCTTACATAGTAGACTCTCCGCGAGCTCATACTCGTACTTTTCGCGAAACGCAGCTAGTGCGACCTTGCCCGCCCCCCTTAGAGCCAAATTTGCGCTTCGTGCCAAGTTGTAATGAACGAGCGCCTTATGCAATCTCGCGCTCCCTTCTTAAGCACACGTACCGTCCCATCGACGTGTGCCCTGCCCTGCAGTGATTCCCTGCCTCTGCTTATTATTACTTGTTCCTTTTTTTCTGTTCGTTCTCGCTTTTAGGCGTCTTCCTTCTTTTCTGAGACCCTCTGTTGGCTCGTGTTCCCCCCTTCCCTCTCTTAGTTACGCAGCTCGTGCAGGCTCTTCTGGACTGTACGTCTTAAGAGCCTTTGCCGAATCACTGGCTGTGCGCTGTGCTCAAGGCAAACTGAGGCAACAGAGGGAGAGAGAGAGAGCGCGCGGGTGGGGGAGAATAAAAAGAAGAGCGACTATAGAAAAAAAACAAAGAAGGAAGGCGAGGGGGAGGGCACAAGGTTTTGATAGTGTTCGCTCGGACCCTGCGGCGGGATTTTTCTTTTTTTGTGTGTGTCAGGTCGCATCCTCCACGGCGCGGCGCCCCGTGTATATTTTCTAACGTCGATCACGTTGGGCGCGCAAGTTGCGTTCGCGGCAGCGACGGGACGGCGCCGGAGCGTTTTCGCCCGAAAGACAATAAACACGCGCACACCGCCGTCAGGGGGCCGCTGTCGCGCCTGCACGGGCTTTTTCTTTAAGTTGGACGCAGCAGCAGCAGCAGCGCGACGAACTCCGCGCTCGAGCACACGCCATAGAGAGGTTTAGTTTAGGGGACGCAAGCGGCTTGCGTACGCAAGAACTAGGGGCGACGGTTATGCGCATGCGCAGACCCCTGCGTCAGCGTCCTGCGCATGCGCAGTACCGTCGCCCCTACTAGATGCGTACGCAAGCCGCTTGCGTCCCCTAATCTAAAGCTCTCTAATATACTTGTAATAGTGACGGGCGACGCCGGAAGTTGACAGGGAAATAAAGTACGTCACGCGTATTGGGGGAGGGGGAGGGGGGCGGCAGGTACAGTGCAAGTGCGGGCAAACCATGTAGCGCTCGTGATCTTGCGCAAGCGAAGAAGCACTGTTAAGACTCGTGTTAAGACTCAAGATCGAGCGACGCGTAGTCTCAGAATCAAAAAAGAAAAAAATTATGGGGTTTTACGTGCCAAAACCACTTTCTGATCATGAGGCACGCCGTAGTGGAGGACACCGGAAATTTCGACCACCTGGGGTTCTTTAACGTGCACTTAAATCGAAGCACACGGGTGCTTTCGCATTTCGACCCCATTGAAATGCGGCCGCCGTGGCCCTCAGGATCCGAGTGCGCCGCCCGATCTCGGAGGCAATGTAACGAGGTGTACTTGCCAAAGGCTGAAAAGCTCGCGCAAGGGGGTCACCTTCGTAGCCGTCATCTTCGCTGTGGCGAACTCTGCTTATCCTGCTTGACAGACGAGTGGCATTGTGGAGAGAGGGGTGCGGCCGGGACACAAGTAGTAGTGGGAAGGGTGCAGGGGAGGAAATGAGGGGTAGGGGGCGGTTAGAACGATCCCGAAATTATATTTCCGCTTCCCTGTCGTTCTGTGCTATATACCCATAGGACACAGTCAGGCGTCTTCATTTATGCCTGATGATGATGGTGGCTGACCATTTTAATGAAGCAGTCAGAGTCCAGGCGCGCCTTCGGTTACCGCTGTCTTGCGTCAGCGACACAAGCAACGTAAGGACATGCTTTTTTTTTTTTGCTTGCAGCACCACCGCGGGAAGTAAGCAAGCAAAATACACAGGCTGCGCTGCAAGGCAAAATGAATGTCCCAACCAACTCGTCAAAGCGCCCACCTTGCTACAGAAGGAAACGCAGTACAATACATATGAACACGAGAACGTATGCCGCTGGAAATCGAAGAGGAGAAAAGAAAGAACAATTTATTCGTCGAACAAAAGGACAGCACACACACTTGGGTCACGCAATTCACCTCCAAGTTGCTATAGTCTCCCCTAATTCCATGTTCGCGCTCGTAAGAAATTGATTCAAAGCATTCAGTGCTCTCTCGGAAGTTCCGAAAGAGGAAACCGCCGGAGTATTATACCGTGTCATGAAAGAGTACCTTCCAAACAAAGCTGCCGGCTTAGTTTGAAACAATACTGCTATAGCCTTCTGTTCGCCAATCTGTTCCACAGTGTATAGCATCTTTACGAGACATTGACTGATTGGTTGCATTGTTTATTGTTATGTCAGATGCTGCTAACCATTACGACAGAGGCTGCGGCAGTGCGTGGGCTGTGTTGATTGTAGAGCTTCCCAACTCATTCAAGATTTCAGCGGGTGTATGCAGCCGCGTTTGCGTTGCATGTAGCCCCCGATCGGATTAAAGAAAAAAATTAAATTATGCGGTTTTACGTGCCAAAACCATTTTCCGATTATGAGGCACGCCGTAGTGGGGGACTCCGGAAATTTCGACCGCCTGGGGTTCTTTAACGTGCACCTAAATCTAAGTACACGGGTGTTTTCGCATTTCGCTCCTATCGAAATGCGGCCGCCGCGGCCGGGATTCGATCCCGCGACCTCGTGCTCAGCAACCTAACAGCATAGCCACTGAGCAACCATGGCGGGTCACGATCGGATTGCGTCAGCCGTCAAGTATTGGGAATCGCACCCGCGGCTTGGGTCTGTGCACTCGCTGAGTCCGCCGTTCTATACGAGCGGCATACGTCACTAAGAACCAGCGCAAGTCGTTTGAAAACAGGATTGCGAGATAAATTTAAAGCGAGGAGGAGGGGCACCAAGTGCCAACGTGAGGTTAAGGGGGCCGAGTCAAGTCCTAACTTGTTTTTGCGCGCCGGAAAGTCGATTTCAAACCCTGCCTGCGTAACGCTGTCTTAAGGTTTCTGAAACACATGGGAGTAGAGAATGGACCGTAATGTTACTTCTGGTTTGATCTGAAGACTGCGATGTACGGGCCTGCAATCCCCGACTTCTACGATTTGTGTCTTCTGCAGCGAAGCTTTCTTTGCGTTTTTCTTTTCTTTTTTTTTCGACAAACCCGCAGCGTGGTGTCGATCTTCGTAGTTTCGTGATACAGGCGGATACTCAGAGTGGTTCTGGATGTGAGACATTAAATAGACTTCGCTGACAATGTAAATAAAACCCTCATTTCTTCCCTCGTCAACTTCTTTTATTATTATTTTTATTTTTGTTCCCATTCTTTGTCTTCACTGCTGTGTGTACCTGGTCAGAATTTCGATGCAGACCGAGCTCTCGGCTTGCTCGTCATTATGATAAACCTATACCTTATAAGTTTCATAACCTTCGTCCAATTCGGCGGAACTCTAATTAGCCGGATAAATTAGCTGTTGGGTGCAATCCAGACGTGTATGACTTGGTCTTAATTCCACGCACTCGATCACTTTCGAAAGAAATTCCTTACAGGAAACGCGTGCTCACTTTGGAGCCGTTGCCTGCACCGGTTGACTGTTTCGCGAGTCATATGAATGACGCAGTGTTGAAACACGGACACAGTTGTACTGCCACGGTGTCAAAACTCTTTTCGTCATGCGGCCGAACTTGCGGCTTTTCCCAATGACAGACGAGTAACGCTAACATTAAACAACGGCCGTGCTGACTTGGGTGTTTCGGTTACATTTGGTTAGGTGTGAAAGCAGCGTTGGTGTTATTGAGGTTTTACCCAGCGCCAGGCGCCATCTAACACGAGCGTGACGTAACACGACGCCTACCAGGTGCTAGTTTGCTGCCCGTGCATGTTATACCGCTCGATCAACTTTATTCCCGACTAAGATATGTATGCTCGAAAAATTCGAGCACTGCAATTGCTGAGGCGTGATATTACCACTAATAAAGGGCGAACAGCGCCGCGGTCACCGTCAGAATGTGAAAATGTGCACATTTGCAAACGTTGCCGTTTTGAGAATGTAATAACAATCGAAATATTAGCGTTTTAGCGCTGCCGTCAGCATTAGCACTGACATCTTAGTGTTGGCCTGGCATATGTCGCCCTTTCGGTTACCTTGGAAACACGCGTGGGTTTTTTTTTTTTTTTAAATACTGACGCGTGAACAAACAAGAAGCGGGAGGTGGAGTTAGGGGAATGGATATCAGCGCGAATACAACATTAGCCGCACTGCACGCAACTAGCTGCCCGGACGTGAGGCCACTTCCAAGCGCGTACCGCGAGAACTCCGGGATGCCGGGCCAAAAACGAAACGGAAGTGGCGAGCGTGAAAACGAAAAGCGCCCGAACATGTAAGAACGAAGAGTGGTCCAGCCCGGGGTAGGACGCTTGCGCGGGACGGCACGGAGCATATATACATATATATATATATATATATATATATATATATATATATATATATATATATATATATATATATATATATATATATAGAGAGAGAGAGAGAGAGAGAGAGAGAGAGACTGCGAAATACCGGGTTACCGGAGAGTTCAAATTCAAATTCAAATTTTATTTGCCACCATGGTACAGATGATGGCGGGGACCCGTAGTAAAAGCTGCCGTTGGACAGCTTGACAAGGCCACGGGCCCCCACTTTGACAGCAATACAGTGGTTGTTTTTCTTTCCCTTTTTTTTTTTACACACACGAAAAAGAAAAGAAAATACAGGAAATACAGATAATAAAGGAAAAAAAAAATACATATAGCAGAGTTGTTATCCGGTTACAGTAGTCAGCATAAAATCAACAGCATTGTCCTGGCTGGAAAGAAAACTTACAATGATGGTGAAAGAAAGAAGAATTGGGTAGACAAATCACAGAAAAAAAAAAAAAAAAAGGTTAGGTGTAGTGTAAAAAATACTCGAACAGTTTGTGGCGTGTTGTGTTTTGGAGATCAATATCGTTTTGTGCGAGTTTGTTAAGAAGTCGTGGTAGTTTATTTTCTAATGTTTGATTACCATAGAAAGTTCTGTATGTTTTTACGTTCCATTGTGCTATGTTTCTTGTGCTGTACATTGCATCTCGTTTTTCTAAACCAGCTAATTTTGATAGAAAAGATATGTTCTTCAACACCTCGTTTTTCACACACTTGCTCAGACGATAGTCGTAAAGTTTAGTAATTGGTAGTAAGTTATACTTTAAGAAAAGTGCGGCCGTATGGTAGGTATGCGGAACATTTTCAACAATTCTTAGAAATTTTTTCTGTAACAAGTGTAGTTTCTGAAGATTGCCTGCTGTTGTTGCACCCCAGGTTAAATGGCAATAGCTGAAATGCGATTGTATCAATGAATTATATAGCATTAGCATTACATTTCGCGGTAGTATCTCACGGTTCTTGTAAAGAAGACCAATAATACGTGAACATTTATTTGTTACAAAGCTAACATGATCATCCCATGACATTCTTTCATTAAATAATATACCTAATGTTTTAAATGAAGGCACAACTTCTAAGGGTACGGACTGAAGGAATATATTCTTAGTGAGACGGACCTTCTTGTTTCTACCTCTGAAAACAACGACTTTAGTCTTTGCTGTGTTAATCCGCAACGCATTTCTGCTACTCCAGTTTTCTATTTGCTTCAGTGCATTGTTTGCAGTATCTGTGAGTTCGGCTGCATTATCTCCGGCAAGAAAAATACTGGTGTCGTCAGCATAGATGATAAATTTAACGAATGGAGTTGCATGTACAATGTCATTGATGTAAAGATTAAACAGAAATGGACCCAAAATGCTACCTTGTGGAACGCCACAGCCTACAGATTGCATATCTGAGAGGAGACCATTTATTGCTACTGCCTGTTTGCGATCCATGAGGTATGACTGCACAAGCGATAGTGCATGGCCGCGGAAGCCACAACGCTCAAGTTTACGAAGAAGTATTGTATGGTTTAATAAGTCGAATGCCTTCGAAAAATCAAGAAAAATACCAATGACTATCCTATTATGTTCGAGTTCGTTCAATATATATTCTCGTTGATCTAATAGTGCAAGTTCAGTAGAGCGGTGCTTACGGAAGCCATACTGAGCTGCTGTTATAATTTTGTGTTTTTCTTCAAACTGCAAAAAGTTTCTAAGTATTACTTTTTCTAGTAGCTTAGAAAACACGGGTAAGATAGATATTGGCCTGTAATTCCCGAGCTGGTTTTTATCACCCTTTTTAAAGATAACTGTTACACGTGCAATCTGCATTTTACGAGGAAATACAGCGGTACTGACACAAAGGTTTAAGATATGCGTGATGTATGGTAAAATAAGGTCAAAAATATACCGTATAGGCTTTATCTGGAGGCCATCAATATCAATGGATGTGCTATTGTTTAGTTCGTGGAAGGCTGCCGTTACATCTGCTTCTTCAACCGGTTTGAGAAATATAGTGTCGCTTATATGAACGACATCACTGAGATTGTTATGCGGGACTTGATTTCTAGAAGCGCAAATAAAGTGCGTATTAAACGTATCTGCTAATTCTTTTCCAGTTATACTTACACCATCGATATTTAGCATATTTAATTCACCTGATTTGCTATTTCTCCCCAAAATTGCGTTTAGCCGCTTCCACATAATGTCGACACGACCACAAGTTGACGTGAATTGATTTGTGTAATAGGCGTTTCTGGCTTTCTTGAGCTCAGTATTCAAGCGGTTTCGATATTTTTTAAACGCTGTCAGATCACATTCAGCTCTCGATTTAATAAACTTATGATATAGGATGTTCTTTGTGTTTATCTTTGCCACCAACTCCGGTGTGACCCATGGTTTGCGACTGTGACGCCTTTGTTTTTTTGTTAATATTGGGAAACAGGCCTCGTAAATCGGCTTCAGAATACCTAAGAATACCTAAGTTGTACGGCAGCAACGGCGCTGGTAGCGGCATCTTGTGCCACGCAGCTTAATCAGAGACATGTCCAGGAATTTTAAAGGCACACTAAAGGCAAATAAGAAGTCGAGCTTTCGATGAACTCTAAGGCGTCGATGTCATCGCTAACGGAGCCTTAGTAATCGAGAAATTGAGGTAAACGCAGGACGCGATTAGAGACTCCCCCGGAACGTTCGACGAAAGCACTCGATCCTCATTCAAATTGCGTCTCTAGTAAGCAATACTCGGCGCAAAAAAAAAGAACAAAAAACGCCTTGTATTGTATTGTAAGACGAAATAAAATACTGCTTGTCGAGTTCTATTCTAGAACGTTGTTCAACTCAGTGCTGCATCTAGACTGGAGCGAAAGTCGACGGCAGCGCCGTCCCGCTGCAGGAACTTTCACGGCTCTCCATTGACAAATTGGAAATCTTGGAATTGAAATTGACATTGGAAATTCTTGAAAAGCGTAGCGCCCTATTCATCCAAGCGGCTTGGCGCTGTGCTCGACTTGTTAAACTGGAGGAAGAGCTTTGAATCGCGGATCGTGTGAGAACACGGGGACAGGGGAGGGTCGGACACGCTGAGACCTTTACTGGTGATAGGTTCCGAATGAGACGACACATGAGTAAGCTCGCCGAGGTGTGGTTACCGCACTGACGCGTATCAGTATAGGTAACGACAGACGTTGCGTCAGCAAGTTTTAGCCGCTTGTCTAGACCGAATTGACATGAAGTAGTCTAAATCGGCTTTTCTTGCGTGCTTTTATGTGTTCGTGTCGAACTTTTCAGCGGGGAAATTGAACAAGGACGAAATGGAGACCACACGTGGAGACCAGACATGGGTTAAAGGAAATAACAAAACACTAAATGCGCGCTTTGCAGTTTTATATAGGTCTGCAGTATACAGGTATAGACAATATTCTACTCGCCTTGGCGGTAGTGAGCTTGTGGTCCCAAAGAAACTTCCGGTCGCATGCCCTATTCGTCTATATTGTGCTGAGTGTAAGCGTGTTTTCAAGTTTGCTGTCAGCGTAGGAAACACCCCCGTTTTGGAATGAAAGAAACGCTTATCATGCCTATAGAGCACGGATATTGATTACTTTTCCGCGTATTACACGACAAAATTTATTTGTCTATTTGTGATCACCTGCAGATGAAAACTGTCGAAAATGTGCAGAGCTCCATTCTGCCGAACAACTCCGGCTCGCCATTTTCTCCCGTGATCGTTCTATACTTCTGTGCCGCATACCACAAAGCGTGTGTGTGTGTGTGTGTGTGTGTGTGTGTGTGTGTGTGTGTGTGTGTGTGTGTGCGCGCGTGTGTGTGTGTGTGTGTGTGTGTGTGTGTGTGTGTGTGTGTGTGTGTGTGCGCGTGTGTGTGTGTGTGTGTGTGTGTGTGTGTGTGTGTGTGTGTGTGTGTGTGTGTGTGTGTGTGTGTGTGTCGTACTCCGTACTCGGCGGGAAGGGGGGCCGAGTACGGCCCCCCTTCGGGGCCGTACTCGGGGGGCCGAATACTCACTACGCGTGCTCAGCTAGGTGTATTGTTCCGCGTCATTGTTCCTGATCCTGTCTTAAACTTTTTTTTTATGTCTTCCATTTTCCATTTACCCAAGTGTAGAACAGTCGGCCAAGAGGCGCGCTTCTTCGTGTGACCCTTCCTGTCGTTGAACATTCTTGTGCCCGTGTGTAAAGGCATTTATGTAACTAACTGAGACGCGTTCTACTTGCCGTGCTCCTTTGGAGCGGCACGCTGGAACTATGCTATCGCGTTTTTTTTTTTTTTAGCTGCGTCAAATAAAGAAAAAGATTGCTTCAGGCAGACATTGCGATTCTCACCCCTGAGCTAAATTACTCGATGAGGCGGGCATTACTTCAGCCAGAAATCAAAATGCCTTATTGGATAATTAATATGTAACTACTTAACTTTATTAACCAAATACGTTCCGGCATGTATTTCAATTTACGAAGTGTACCCGGTGAGTTCGCTAGGAGTAGGATATATCCGCTTGGACCGAATTTTCAGGTCTATGGACCAGTTTCCCGAGATATTTAAATTCTCAAAGTGTACGATGATATGCATTTGGCGTTCCAGTTACTTTAGTGCTTCAACGCATAAAACAGCGTTAAAAAAAATGGGGGGGGGGGGGGGGCAAGTGGTACAACGGTGCTTTTTTTTATTTTTTGTCGCAGGTTTGACTGTGCCTGCCTTGAAACCGGTGCCACACCCAGAATTCGTTCGACGTGCAAAGTCTGTAGCCATAATTCGTAGGTTGAAATATGGGCCGTAAAGCGATTAATTTTTAAAAAAGCTGATTAGTTCATTTGTGGTAATCATTCAATTAAGCATTTCGATCTCTCGTAAAGTAATGTTTAAAACTGTGCTGCCTGCCACAGCCAACCTGTAAAAAATTTGGCGCAGCTTAAAAAAGAAGAAAAAAAAAAGAAATGCTTGTAAAGTGAAGTCTTCCAAAATTGCTCTCGTAGCTGCTGCCATCGGTGCTGCTTGGTTTCGAAAGCGTATAATTCTTTCTCATATTTGTATATATATATATATATATATATATATATATATATATATATATATATATATATATATATATATATATATATATATATATATATATATATATATATATATATATATATATATATATATATATATATATATATATATATATATATATATTGTTTGTTCATTCAGCGGCGCGAAACTTTCCCGCTTCGCAGCCCGTATATATTTAGCAGCGTTCTATAGTCGCGCGCCAGCGCACGTACGGTGTGTGTGCCGGTGCGGACGTGCCTGCGTGGGGTTCCCGATCGAGCGCTCCGTTTCCGACGCGACGATCAAAAAACGTGGCGCGCGCGCTAATAACGTGAGACAGCTGCGGCGGCAGCGTCGAGAACGGAAGTGACGTAGTCTCGGGCTCGATCCGACGACACGGCGTCATCGCCGTGAGACCTCACCCCCCCCCCCTTCCCGTCCCCTCCTCCCTTTCGGTATGGGAGCCGATGCGTGCAGAAACTGTGCTGAAACTGAAAAAGGAAGCAAGCATGCTCGGGGCTCCCTGGCAGTCTGGCCGGAGAGCTAGCTTTAGCCCCCCTCACACACACATGAGAGGGACAGGGGGGGGGGGGGGGGGTCCCAATGCTAATAACAAGCCGGCAACGGAAATAGTCTCTTCCTGCGGAAGTTGACTCGCCGAGGAAAAAAGAGGGGGGTGTGTGAAAGAGAACGGATGCAGACCCCCTTCTCTTTCTATGCGTTCCTGTCGGCGCTGTACTGCGATATCCTCCTTCTCCTCCTCCTCCTCCTCTCTCTCTCTCTCTCTCTCTCTCTCCCGACTACGCTACTACTGTATTACTACTACTACGCACCGTACGCTCACCGTTGCCACCCCCCTCCCCATTTCCCCGCCACTACATTTCCGACACCGCGTACACGTACTACTACTACGCTACGCTTCACATTCCGTTATCGGATCTGCTTGGTCGACTATAGAGTCAGGTACAGGATGTGTGGGAAGTTGCCTTTCCTTTTTTGTGTGTGTGTCACGAGATCTATCGTTGGGTACCGATGTTAAGTTCCGAATGGGGGGCAACCACAGCCTACCTTATAGATCTCTCTCGCTCTCTCTCTCTCTCTCTCTCTTTGTGTCTCGGCAAGTGACGTTTGCCGAAGCATCAGACAATATGCAGTGCTCTGCTCTTGTACACTGGTCATTGTGAAGACAAAACGGTAACCTCTACACAACGATCCACCAATTTAGAAGGGCCTTAAGAGAGCGGAAATTCGTTTTCTTTCTTTTCTTTTTTCTCTTTTTCGCGGAACGCGCCGTGTCCCGCGTAGTTTCGTCGCCGACTGCATGTCGGAAACGAACTGCGCGCGTGCTCGCCGTCGTATAGTCGGATTACCGGTGCGTCACATAGGTAAGAGGAGCCTGCACTGCTCGGCGAAGGAGGAGCGGTCCCACCGACAAAAGAAGCCCCCAGCGGGTCTGCGGGACACGTAATGGACCGAGGGTCACCTACGCCTTACGCACTGTTACGCGCTTGCCGAAACCAGCAGCGCCTCATGTAAAAAAAAAAAAAAAGAAGAAAGAAAGAAAAAAAAAGTTGGTGATAGCGACGCTGAATGGCACGCCCTGAAATAGAAGCACGCGAAACAACCAGGATCTGACATGGAAACGGCTATACACGCGGTGAACTTGCGCAAGAAGGGTTTGTCGCGTAACGATGACGTAAATAATAGTGCGTAAGCGTGTGCACGTGGCATTGAGAACGCGAGAACGTGAGAAAGAACCGAGTTGAGAAAACGTCCCTCAAGCGCTAGCAAAGTGCGTGCGTGGTGTCGCCGAACAATGTAGTACAGTCACATATTAAAGAACTGTAAATTATTTCGTGAAGGTTATACGAGTACACGTGACGAAGGCTCGGGGTTCTCCGGAGCACTGCAACGGCTACACCGTGGACTTGTCGAACTCACGGTGCCAGCGAACGTAAGCGCCTTTCTAGCGCAAATAAAGGGTGCGGAGTGGATGGAGCAGATTTGGTCTTCATTTCTAGCTCAGAGATAGTTTTCGCGTGATGTGACGGACGCAGCTTGTCACCGTGCTAGCACCCGAACATGGCGGCCACGATGACGTCAATGCACCATATTCATCGCGCCTACATTTTTTTTTTCTTGACAGCGATGATTTTTTTGCCGGATTATCACTGTATTCGACTCGTCGCTTGGCGCAAGACGCGCGTGTAGGGCCTTCTGGTTCCTTGCTTATGCAGCATCTTCGTCGTGCTGTTAATATTTGGGGTTTTACGTGCCAAAACCACTTTCTGATTATGAGGCACGCCGTAGTGGAGGACTCCGGAAATTTTGACCACCTGGGGTTCTTTAACGTGCACCTAAATCTAAGCACACGGGTGTTTTCGCATTTCGCCCCCATCGAAATGCGGCCGCCGTGGCCGGGATTCGATCCCGCGACCTCGTGCTCAGCAGCCCAACACCATAGCCACTGAGCTTCGTCGTGCTGTTGGCCCAAGATTGCGGCACGCCGCCGGCTTTCGTATGCCGCATCCTTACGCATCCTTGCATCCTTACGCATCCTTGTGTGTGTCGTTTTAACCGAGCCGAAATTTCATTGTTTCACCCGTCCGCGCTAAATTTGTGATGTGTGTGTGTGTGTTTCCCGTTATTCGTGTCTCGCCGTACGAATGAACACAAGTTTCCAGACGCCGCGAAGTTCGCTCCGTGGGTGAGCTGTGTCGCCGTGTGCGCACGCAAGACTCGCGCATCGCGCCCTGCCGCAGGTGCTGCACTGTCGCGCGCCCGAAACCGATGACATGTTTTCATCCACTCAAAAAGAAAAAGAAAAGTGGAATAAAGGAATCGAGCGTGCACGCCTTCCTTCTCCCCTGCGTTCTCTCCCTCATCTATTCGACGGTGCTGCTGCCGTCGCTGCGTTGAGGGCGAGAGGGAGGGGGAAGGGGGGGGGAGAACGCAGCTGCTCGCTTCGGCTCACGCACGGCACATCTTGCACGTAGCGCAGCTCCGTTGGCTGCTGCCGCGTATACGAGCCCGCGTCACACCACACCCGTCAAAGAAAGCTAGAAAGAAAAAAGAATGGCAAGTGGCGGCGGGAACCGCTGCTGCTGCTGCGCAGAAGGACGCTCGTCGCACAGCCAAATGCATCAGCGGAAAGAGAGGTTGAGAGGGAAAGGAGAATACGTACGAGGAAGAGAGAGAGAGAGACTGAGGTGGTTCCAGAGAATGGCCGTGCCCAGTCGTCGCCTCGCTTCCCTTCCACCAACCCGCGTAACTCCCTCGCAAGACCGTTGCTAGTCTGGCTGCTGCTGCGGCTGGCCGCTTGAATGGATGAACGAGGAACGGATGAATGGACGCCAACGACGCGCGCGCGCGCACAGCTGATGGTGCGCCGAGGAGAGGAGGAGGAGGAGAGCGTAGAAGCGGCGGATGGAACGAACGAACGTCGACGAAGCCGGCTCCGCGCGGTATGAAAACAACAGCCACTCTTGGGCTGTGGCGATCGCGGCGAATAGGCTACGCTTCCGTAATGATATGCTACTGTATACTAACTACTACTACTACTACTACTACTACTACTACTACTACTACTACTACTACAACTACTAGCGGTTAAACTGTGTGCTCTATCCGATTTCGCTTCTAGGACGATTCGTCCAGCAGGTGAAACAGACGGCCACTTCGGGTAGGGCGTGGTTGACCCCGTCGCCTCCTCACGAAGCTTCGCCAGCGGGGAACAGACAACTTTTGAAATCCGTTCGATGCATACTGCATACTATATTGCCTTTCTTTTACAAAGTTCCCCTATATGGCCCATTGTTCACGAGACAATACGCTGTTACACGGAAACCTATGCGCTATGACTTTTTGCCATTAGAACTGCTAATGACTCACGAAGAGGTGGCTATTTTTTGTTTTATTTTTTTGTCACAACGCAATACGCTTAAATTTGGTGCCAGAGCGGAGAGCGACGCAATCATTTCACTTTGCGTGGGGCGGCAAAATCGCATTCGGACGTGGCCGCCTCGCTTGCGCCTCCTTCGCTCGGTTCGTTGTCGGCGGGGCGATCAGCTGTCAAGGCCCCTCTTTGTGGCTGCGATTGTGCCATCACCACATCCGTCTCTCTAGAAGACGAGAGGCGATCGCGAGCCTACGCGTCCGTGAAGCCTCTGCGTCCGGGATGTGTCCGGGCGCGCTCGTCGGCGCGTATTTGTGCAGCCGGCGCGAAAAGCTTGCGGGATACGAGATCCGCAATAGAGACTTTTAGCTTGTACGCTACTCCGGTAAACGGGAGCGGTTTGGGCGGATTACCGGATGGTCGGGGCGTAAACGTGAGCGGTGAAGCCGCCTGGTGTTGTAGAGCTCAACAAGACAAACGCATAGCTAAAACTGATATAACTCACCATATCCTGCTTCGCCACTCGTGCAAATTTTTCGCAGCGGCGTAATTGTGAACACGATTACGCCACTGTCGAAAATTTACGCCAGCAGCTAAGCAGAATATAGTAATTAGCTCTGTATTTGTGTGGTTGAGCTTTGCGCCACCAGTTGGCGCCACCAATCTGGCCGCTCACCTTGACGCCCCCGCTAAACCGGAAAACCGCCCGCGCTTGCCCGAATACCGGACACGCTAAAGGTCTCTATTATAAGGAAGTTACCGGAGTCCGGGTTACTGGATTCGTGGACTGCAGTAGCGTTGTAATCTATTGGTTAGGAAAAACGCGAAGAGCACAAGAGACAATGGAAGATAACAGTCTCAGGACGTCGGTTAGCGAGATCTTGCGACGCTTTGCCCAACGACGATGTGTTAGAGACGTGTTTGTCACATAGCTGAAGGGGAGGGGAGTAGGGCGAGGGGGGAGGCTGTTGTCGATGCGCACTATAAGGAAAACAAAAATGCTGCAAGTTGACGATTACGTCGCTACCGAAGCTTCGCACCAGCAGCTAGTCAGAATATACTCGGCTGCTGAAATAACAGCGCATTGTGTCGTCACTGGTTAAACTCGGCACCATGAGGTGGCGCCACCAACCCGGCCGTTCACGTTTGCGTCTCCTCTGGGCGACCGGGTGTAGCGCAGAGGGCAATGCATTTGTGCGGACAAGTTGTAATTCGCTATATTCGAATTTCGTTCAACCCAGGGTTTGTTTGCCTTTTCCCGTTTTTTTTCTTTTTCTTTTTTTTTCTTTTTTTGCTTGGAGCAAGTAAAACTGTGCGACAACATGCTGGTCGCGCGCACTATATACTACAGTCACAAAGCTTCAGTCTCACGGCCAGCGCCCAGGACCAAGAAGTAGTCAGTTTCTTCTTTTTTTTTTCAAATTACGCTGAGATTGCGAGATATATATATATATATATATATATATATATATATATATAAACACACAACCTTTTAACGATATGCCGAAGATGTTAAGCCTGGCTGATCGCCTGGCATGCTCCACCTGCTTGGTGATAGTTATAACATATACAGTGATCACGTAAACGCCGAGATAGAATAAAGGGCTCTGATAGAAGTATATGCCTGTCAATCACGTGTGTACCGTTCGAGGTTTCAACACCTGTACTCCCCACTACCCAGGCGGCACAGATGGCAGGCAGCGTTATACGGCAACGCCGATGCCTGATCTGCTGTGTGTACGAAATCGTGTTGGATTGGATACACTTTATTAAAGGTCCTGCCGGACGCACGCAGACTCTGAGGAACAACACACGTGATCGGCTTAGCGCGCCGGATAAAATGACGTCACGGGTTGTGCAGGAATCCGTGGAAGGCGAGCTCTTGTTGGAGTAGTTTTGCACGTATGTGGGCCAGTCGTCGTCATGCTATTTTAAAAGCTCCTCAGTGTTTTCGTGGTCTGTATTAAGTTTTTTCATGTAGGATGGATGGATGTTATGAGTGTCCCCTTTGGAACGGGGCGGTGGGTTGCGCCACCAAGCTCTTGCTATTATGCTGCCTAATGTCCTACCTAGGTTAAAAAAGAGAAAAAAAAGAAAGAAACACGATGAATTTCCATAAGCAAGTTTTCTGACCCCCTATTGTGAACTTTGTTTTATTGCGTTTCCCTATACTTTTCTTCCACCAATCTTCTTATCATGCATGGTCTTTAATCATGTACCAATCTTTAACCACGTATGCAAGGGAGACCCACCATGTATAATAGGTCATCCTTGCAGATATGTCAAATAACATTGCGAACGAAGTTGGTTCTACAAAATAAATACAGGACGGCGATTTCTTTATATGTAGTGGCGGAGTTCACAAAGCTTTTCGTTCGTTGTAAGTGCTCTTTGCCATTCGCCGACCGCTTTCAGTGACATCTACACCGCCAATTATACTGGCGGCAATATTGTCTTGCGAACAATCCTGCCGTATGAAAAAGCCTTTCTTGAACGTGGGCTCAGTTTCTCGTGCGCGGGGAACGCGCTACAGAACGTCGAAATGTTAAACCTTCGCTGTTGCCGTCCATGTGCGACATTTTTGGTTTACTGTGTAAAACGAGGAAAAAGAACGAAAATAATACTAACATTAGTAACAATAGTAAATTTTTTTTTCCTGATGCAATTGAGGCATGGAACGGCCTTCCGAAAGGTGGGGTCAATACAAATGATGTTTCTGTATTCATGCGTTTACTTGGTGTGCATTTATGTCATTAATTCTTATGATTAGTTTGAGCTTCAGCTATGGTCTTGTTGTTTGGTTTGGTTTGGTTGTTTTGTCTTGCTGATTTTATACACATACGTGTATAAGTGTGCGTGTATGTGTAAACTTATGTATGCAGAATGTTCTACCTCCCTGTAATGACCCTCAAGAGAGGGCTAACAGTATCTCTAAATTTAAAAAAAGGAAATAAAAATAACAGTGAAGTACGAAAAAGAAAAGTCCCAGGAAAAGTATAGGCCATCGAAGGGCCGGCTATACTTATAGTCGAAAATAAGCTCCAGTGAGTAAGTCTTGTACGCAAACAAAAAAAAAGAAAGTCGACGATAAAGATAACGGATGGAATGAAGCGTCGCATAACTTCTATCCAACGTGCATTGTCAGAACGCGCTGTATCGTCTGTACGTAAAAGTCTATTCGCAGGATGCGTTGCCAGGAAAGTCGCTATCTTTACAGTTACATTAGGGGGAAAAAAAAAAGATCTCGCGCACAGTATAAAGTGATAAAAAAATGTTGCGCATCAAAAATATTGTGCTGGTATACGAATAAACGTGTACCAAGCTAATTAAGTAGCGCACTCACCACTGACCCGTCTTTCGAAAGAGACTGCACAAGGCCACCATCCGTTACCAAGTCACGAGTTGCTGTGACAGCGTGCCCGTACCTTTTATGTGCAACCACGCAACGTGGCGGTTGCGTGGAGACAAGCCGACGGCTTGTCCGAATCCCACGGTGTCCACCAAAAGAACGTCTGTCGAGAATTCGTATCTGGGTCGCAATTGTATTCGCTGCCGACGCACGCAGCAGTTCTCAGCAGTTCTTGAGGCAGTTCTCACTGCATCGCATGCTCCTCTGCGTGTGTGCGAATCGTGGGAACATAGGACACCTTAGTAGAGAGAGAGAGAGAGCGATGCGTGTGGCCGGTTAATCGCGGGAAGTGCGGGAGGAAGCGTTGCGACAACAACCTTGTAGATATTGTTCGTGCATGTTTGCGCTGTCGTTGAGCGAGGGAGCGCAATGTTCCCGTTACGAGGATCGCGTGCATGCATACACTACACGTATAGGTGCCGAGCGATTCGAGCGCGATACACTCAATGCGCATTGGCTGCCGGCGCTAGGGAAACCGGACTGAGATGCATTGGGGGTATACGACGAGGGCGAGAGACACATGCGAGCCCCCCCCCCCCCCCCCTCCCCAGCGTTTCAGTGAGGCGGCGCAACAAGCGCCGGCAGCCACTCGCTCCGTGTAATTGCGGTTGTCATAGCTGGGCACTTAGGTACATGCGGCCTCAAAAGTTTAGAAACCGACTGCACGCGTGACCGGACCTGACCTTTAGGCCGCGTGTGCGACGAGCTAGGACAGGACCCGCGGCTGTCTGCCCTCGTTTCGTGGCTCTAAAGGCGCGTAGATTTGGAAACGCATAAGGGTAGACCTCGTTTCTCCCGAGAACCCGCCGTGGTGGCTCAGTGGCTATGGTGTTGGGCTGCTGAGCACGAGGTCGCGGGATCGAATCCCGGCCACGGCGGCCGCATTACGGTGGGGGCGAAATGCGAAAACACCCGTGTACTTAGATTTAGGTGCACGTTAAAGAACCCCAGGTGGTCGAAATTTCCGGAGTCCCCCACTACGGCGTGCCTCATAATCAGAAAGTGGTTTTGGCACGTAAAAACCCCATAATTTATTATTTTTCTCCTGAGAAGCGCGGTGCGCCGGCCTGTTCTGCCTCGGAAACAAGAAGAGCCCGATTATACGTATCGCGTCACTCGCCGAGTGTGACTTGGAAACTTTGTTTGACAAAGACTATCTCCGGTAGGTCACGGAGAACGTCCTCTCCACTTGAGCTACCAATGCTGCCGTACAGCTCAATTGATATGGTAGCTGTTTGGGCGAGTTGGCACACAGTATTGACCTTGACCAGTATTAACAAGGTCAATGTTCATAACCTCCTATATGAACATTGACCTTGTTATACGTAGCGCACGATAAGCGAGGGCGAAAAATGATATGGAGCTACGGGGCGGGGCGGGGGGTCAGGGGGCACGTAGAATGAGGGCAGGCCAGGGTGTTTCTCTCTCTCTCTCTCTCTCTCTCTCTCTCTCGTCTCTGTTCATCGTGCGTTACGTATATGCAGATAGTTGGCATAGAGCATCGCAAGCCTAATGGGAAAGATGTGGGTCGGACCCCCACCGGCGACACTGTGCCTTTCCGTCTACTTTCATTTCCCCCTATTCTCTAGTAGCTCTGCGTATCGATTAAATAGAGCATTTTATAGTTCCCTATGCTTTCTTTCCATGGTTTCATTGTCTTTTGGCTCGATGTGGCCGTTGCTGACAAAAAAATAAAATAACAAGAATCGAGCCTCTCCGTTGTTACGCCAGATTCTTCTATCCCTCATGCGGATAAGAGCGATACCAGGCGGCCGTTCTGACTTCGACAAACAGGCATTGAGACACACGGGGCGGCGTATATGGCTCACGGGGGGCACACAGACTCACACTCGCCGCGCACACATTTCACGGGCGTTAATCAGAACGGGAGTGAGTGCCGATGAACTTGAGTGCACGTGAACACGAACAGGAGCGAGTGCCTGTTAACGTGAGTATGTATACGAACTAAAGTCAGCGACGGGCGATTTTTTCGAGTGCGCGGTTGACTGTAGGCGAGCGTGAGTGGGCGTGAATGTGTGTGCTAGCGAGTGTGTGTGCTAGCGGGTGTACAGTTGACCAAAAAAGTTTGCGGACCAAGAGACCTGACAAAAAGCGGAATATCTCCGCAGCCTCCAAATGCAGCCTGGTATTCACATTTCCAGCCTTTACTGGTATATGCGAACAACATCGTGATGTACGGTTTTACTGGCTACTTTTAAAGGCTGCTCGTATATTTAGCGTTTTCTGAGACCCCGTGGTCCGTAAACTTTTTTGGTCGACTGTACGTGGGAGTCTGAGTGGGCACGTGGTCAGCCAAAACATTCGGTAGGGGGAGCATCCGCTCATTATGCCGCCATAAGGCACCGAGATACGTGACGTCGAGCGGGCGTATAACGACGTCATGATCACGTGACGTGAGCGCATGCGCATGTCATATCAGCAGTTATCGGGAAGATTCGATCGGAGACGCGTCCGCCGCGCCCCTTGCCGAACAGTACTCAGCGGCGATGTTGATTCGGCAGATAGATACTCGCGGCTAATCTGCGTTCGCTCGCGTCTCTGTCGAGATCGCACGAGGCAGTGTTTATCGGGAACCGGTGGCCCCGAAACGGCGACGTTTTCTCATTGCGAAAGGCTGTGGACACACCTGCACGGCCGCCATTGACAATGGCCGCTCGCAGACAATCCCTTCGACACCGTACGATTCAGACAAGTGATAAGAGTTACCGCACAGTCGACTGGACGAAAGGGGGAGGAGGAGGGGCGAGATAACTATAGCCCAATTTGACCATGACTTCCGAGATACCTGCGCGCGCGATATCTGAGGACATGTTTTGAGAGAACTAGCATCACCGCCAGAAAAGGTAACAAGAAGTAGGAGAGTAAATGAAACGCGCATGTAAACCCCGAAAACGTAGAACATTGAATATTGAGTGTTTTCTCTCTACTAGTTGTTTCCCAAGGAACGTACCCCCCTTCCCCACTTTCTTTTTTTTTTTTCTCCGTGGAATTCCCTCTCATCTTCCGTTGAATGGTTCGATGATGGATAACATGTGACGTGATGCAAATCATGCGGCATGACGTCAGTTACACGGCTCGCGATTTCCGTCGTTCGAGAGCAGCATAAAATTGCGACGCGCATCAACTTATACTGCACGCTTCAAAGCATTCCTGTCGTAGCTTTCGCCGACAGGATGAGTAATAACGCAAGGCTTTACCAGTAAGCTCCTGAGCGAATACCAGCGCGAGGTAGCAGAAGGCAAACTTCCTGCCCTCCCTCGCGGGCACCGCCCCCCCCCCCCCCCCCTCTTTCCTCTGTGTGTCCCAGTGCCAGCCTTTCTGTATTGCCGACAACACGCTAGCAGCACCAGCTGCCGCCGCTGCTTGCAGGGTGTTGAAGTGTCGAATGGCGCAAAAAAAAGCAGGAAACGGTACTTTTTCTGTTCTTTTTGCTCTTTTATCTCTTCTTTTTTTCCACGTTTATAGTTTTCTATCGCTATGTGGGCCACGGTGAACTCTTGGAGGCGAGGGCGAGGGAAGGCGGAGTGGGGGAGAGGTTGCAACGTATGCAAGGAGGTGGGTCGGAGATATAGCGGTGCACGTCTGGACGTTTCGGCGCATTCCGTTGCCTCGCCGACGGAAGCGGCGGCAGGGCCCGGAGTACGAGGGGCAAAAACGCAGAAGAAAAAAAAATTTAGAAGAAGAAGTGTCAGTAGTAGACGGGCGGGGGCGCCCGAGTATCTTGCGACGGCGGCAGAAGCAGTTCCCCGGGGTACGACTCCTACCTCCCCCCCCCCCCCCCCCCTTACCCCACCTCCTCCTAACTCCTCTATTCCACGAGATCCTCGCTCACGTGACGCTTCTTCCTACGCGGCAGTGGTGGCGTGGGCGGAGGAGGCACGGGAGCAGGCACGTCCTCAAGCCGCGCCGCGTGATTTCGCCCGCCGCCGTTCGGGGCGCTGCGGTTTCGGTTGTGCCGCGAACGAAACATTCCGAAAAGGAGGGAGGGGGGCAACCGGCATCGTCTCTCTATTAGCCCCGAGAACGAACACGAGCGGCGCTGCGAGCGCCGCTCGCGTGACGTCAGGGCACGGACTCGCGCCTGTCGTCTGCTACAGTTCGTGCGTTGTACGGGCGCTTTCTGCGGTGTTTTCGTTTGTTCGCCCTCGTTCTCTCTGCTTGTATACTTATGGTGGTCGTCTCAAATATATTTTTATGACGTCTTCCTTTGCGAACATTTATTCAAAGAGCTAATTTCTTAGACAACAATGCAGCTCTCGAAGGCAACGCTACAGTGCCAGCCGAAGCGACGCAGACCAGCCCATTGCGGGTTTTTCATACGCGGATAGACAATCGCAAAAGCATAGCCTATAGGAATCCAGTTATGATACCATACCTGCCGCGGTGCAACAAGTATGTCACAAAGCTGGCTATATATGACTTCTACTGCAGTTACGTTGATTTTATTCCGCTAAAACAGGTTTGCTCACGACGAGTAGTTCATGGTATAATATCGAAATTTTGCATTTCCTCACAGAAACGCTCGGCAGTAGCACGGTGACTTAACTAATACTGGAGCTTAGATTCTACACGCCTCACTTGCTTCTTTAACTGCTTGTCAACATTAGGTGGTTCTTCACGTGTTTATTTTTTTTAAGCGGCGGAAATTTGAAGTAAAGTTAATGAAGGCTTACAGCTATTTACAGAGTACAAATAGGAATGTACCAATATATATTCCCCTTTCCGTACTATACGTTCAACTCACCTCTTTAGAGCGCGTTTGTTAATGATTAATAATGCATGTTATGTTCCTCTTTTTTTGTCTATATTACCAAGTGTATATCGTTTATTTATTTCAATGCCGCAGTGTGTTTTGCATTGTTATCGTGGAAATATTTCATTGTGCTTTCATACATTGTATAACTGCAATGTTTTATGGCCACTATACAGATGTAATTTATATGGCGCTTGATGTGTTACCCCATGCAGCCATATTGTACCTAAGAGGGTGAGATTACCTCAAGCCGCGTCTGTGCGGCTTTTTTCCCTCATCCACCTCCATTTACCACTCCTCTGTACATGTGTGTGTGTAAATGGAAATTAATAAATCAAATCAAATCAAACTCACTTGAGAAATTTACTGGTGCTTGTTGCTTGAGGAATATACATGACGGATTTGTTTGGCAAACTGACACAGGCTGCTCGGCCCAATTTTTTTAGTGAAGTATGCCTGCTGGACCACATAGCTGGAGCCAGAAAGCAGTCGAAGCGTCAATGACTAGTAGTGTGGGACATATTGAAGATATCGAAATTCCCCCTGTGGAGGGTCAGAAATCAAGTGAAAGTATATGCAAGGCTTGTGGTGCTTTCTTTATGAATGTTTGCGATTGGATTGGAGCAAACTTAAATTAGCCTGCAAGGTTCTCTTTTAAGTACCGACGAAGCGAATAGTTATCCGTTTGTATAATTAAATAACGCTGATTCGAGACATGGTGAGACAGAAGGTGCTTGAATTTTCCTTTTGTAGGCAATCTAAGCTGCGTAGTAGTAGCTCGAGAATACTTTAGCCATTCCAGTTGGCACTGTAAAAAAATGCTTTATGGTTTTAATTCGAAGTTGAAGTGAACTGATGGGTTTCGCGAACATAGCGTGCCTCGCCATACGGACAGTCGATTGCTACCGTCACGTGATCAGGGGTGTGCCATATTGTCGATAAAGGCTACTGAGGGCCACTATGATACATTTCATCACTTTCAATTGAGTGGCTGTCGATCTAAACAACGAAACTTTTCTCTCAGGTGATTGCTACTATGGTGTTTGTGAATTAACTATGTAAATACTCTACATGACACACCGTCGTGTTAGCAGCCATGAGCAATTCGTTTTTTGGAGGCCTGTTTCAGAGGGGGATGAAAGTAGCAGCAAACATTTTCATAAGAAATGCGCGCCTAACTATTCTTTTACGCATTAATGAATGGCCATATTTGAATAGAACAACACACCAGAGTAATAGGAATCATGATGACAGCTTCGCTGGGCAGTGTCTTTCTGACATCGGATAACATGTTGACGCCAATTACCAAATTTTTCTTCCACGTAAAATGCAATACCTCTCATAGCTAAATACTAAAGGAATGTTAAGTGTTTAGCGAAGCATCATACACAACTTCGCGCGTTGAATTTGCAGATATTCTTTTTTTAGTCAAAATTTACCGATAGACACGGCGCATATATGCATTGCAAAAACTTGTAGACCCCTTTAACGCTACTTAGCTTGCGATATCCAAGTCGCAAAGTTTCTCGACTCACACGCTTTTGAAGAAGAAACTGTGGTTAAGGTATTGCAGCTGAAAGAAGCCGCCTTATTCTTCAATACGTACGGCTCGAGCCACCTATACCCCAAGTATCACGAAGGGAACGAGCGCGCGCGGCAGCCGAGCGAGCCGGAGCGAGCGGCGTCCTGGCCGTGACGTCACTCGCAAGAGGGCGCCATTCCTCTTTCTCGGGGCTAATACAGCCGCGTCGTGCCCACGCCTTGCCGTTCGAGTTAGTCCCGTGTGTGTGTGTGTGTGCGCGCGCGTCGAGAGAGATGGTGAGAAAAAAAAAAAGAAACTTTAACGAGAGAAAAGGTGGAGAGGTCTGCCCGAGTGATCCGACACGAGTCTGCTCCTCCGCGCTAAGGAACGACAGATATTGCCGGGTGGGGAAGATGATGGCGAATAATGTGACGAAGGTGAGGAAAGGGAAATGGAGAAAGGGAGGAAAGGGAGACCTGGTTGAGATTAATGTGTGGATAAGTGAAGTTGGGCACGCTGTGGTGTGATATGCAGAAGTGGGAGTTCTAGTAAACGGAATGAGTGCCCTGGCAAGACAGACGTTGTCGGGGACGGCAGGGCTATCAGAGGCAGTTTGATGATTTACCATGTTTGGAGGCATAGGACGGATACGGTCTGTTCACGCAACGCAGCATCAGTTGGCTATCGCCGGGAATGAGCCTAGGTGGCCCTGCAATGGGGAGCATTGAGGAAGCTCGGTGACGCTCTTGCCTGGAATACCGCCGCGAGGCTGCTCTAAACGTAAGATATTGCGGACGCCAGGTCAGTTGAGCCGTGAGAAAGTACAATTTAGAAACCGTCGGGGGACGATTTGTCAGCGGCGCGACGTCAACCTGCTTGAGATCCTGGATATGTTTATCATGCCAACGTGTGTCTCGGCAGCAAGACAAAGTCGGCGCCGATGGAGGTGACCAGAATGGCACGACGATGTTTCTTGGCTTCTTTCATTTGCTCACGCCTCCGAATCCTGTGCTGCTCATGTTTTGTCGGCGTCGGTGCTCAAGCCGCCTGAGTATACTTCGACGCGGCGCTCAGATTGCAGAAGCAACGTATCTCTTTAAAGAAAAGAAGAAAAGAAAGCAAGAACTACAGTCTTGCGATATGCCTGCACCACTTTCATGTTGCGCACTGCGGCCGTATTTGTGTGTCGGTATTCCCTGTACTTTTTTGTCTTTTAGGCAAAGAGAACGTGTGCTATATATATAATACATGTATAGTTGTGTCGCAGGCTGTCCGCATATTTCTTATTTTCCGCGCTGTATACGCTACCGTGCTGTGCTTTCGGGACATCTGCGTGAGGGTGGACAGCAGCATCACGTTCGCTACCGGCATGCTTGCCGCAAAGAACAGAGTAAGGGAGAGAGGGATTGAAACGACAGAGAGAGAGAGAGCGATTAAAACGAGAGAGAAAGAGAGAGTGAGGAAGAGAGAGGGGTCCCTCTGCTTCCGTTTTCGTCCGAGGTATGTCGGCGACCTTCGGTACGAGATGCGGTGGTAACTTGTGTTTCATCCTTCCGTGAAGTCCAAGGGCACCGTTTCGGCATGGCCGCCCCGCCCTCCTTCTAATCCCCCTCGCCGCCCCCCCTCCCCCACTCCCACCCTTTCGCCTCCCTGGTGCATTCCCTCATTTCCCGTGCGCGCCGATTTCTGCACCTAGTTACATGCAGTGAAAGTCGGATCGCACGATTTTCAGAAGCTCGATCCGGGAAACGGCCTGTGTACTGTGCTACACTGTCCCATCGTGGCCATGTTTTGCGCCGCTAAATCTATCCGGGATTGCAAAGCTGGCCGATGCTGGAATGGTTGGTTTATCGGGTGTACGGAGAAGGAATGCAAGGAGAAGAAAGACGGAAACCCATGTTGAGACGAGCAAAGGTGAAAGGCATTTCATAGCAAAGATAACTGCACGAGCGCACTATGTATGTGATTACCTTTCGTCGTGGCCTTCGAGATCGCGCTTGAAAGACGAGTGCAGTCTCGGAGGCCACGCTTCCGTCCATCGGAATCGGTGTCACGCACGGGATTGGGTAGCTCGCACCGAGCGCAGAAACAAAAAAAAATATCGACAGTTTTGCGCTCTCGGCAAATAGTCGTCAGTGCGTAGAAATAAAACTTAGGAAGTACGTTTACCCTGGTATTCGTTGTTCCTCGCGTCAATGTACTCACCCGAGTCTGAGCGAACCAGGAGGTTGGCATACTCGTTAAATAGATAAATGGGTGCCCATAGTGATGAAACGTCCTTGATATGCGTACTTAGGAACACGCGGGAGAGAGAGAGGCTCTTTAATGAATCCTGAAGAAGTTTCGCTGGTGGTTAGGAGAACGCTCAGCTTGCCCAAGGTGCGGGAGTTAGCGCTTGACGTTTCTTTCCTGATTTATGTTTGCTTTACGATCCTAACTACTCACCCTCGCATCTCCTTAGGCGATTGATCCATCCGTATGATTAAAGGTTACTATCTCTCAGTGCCTTTAAAAGTACGGGGGTCGGCCCTTTTTGTCGCATGGGCGCCTGCTCGGTATTTTGCCATAAGCTTACGTGATCGGTCGCTTCAACTCTATACAGTGCACGGATTTCGTGCGACGGTATATATGGATGATCGTTCTTTCTTTCTCTCTCTACTCTTCCCGCGCTTTGTCTTTTTTGTTTTCTCACGCTCCTCTATGTATTCCTTTTTCTTTTAAAAGCCGTCGCCGGTGGCGACGACGCCCATTTCTCCTGCGTTCGCGCTCGCATCCGCATCTCTCGGAAACGGGGGTAAAAGACACTTGCAGGAAGGCAGGAAGTTCCAGACCACGAAGCGGGAAGGAGGAGGTGGGGGGGGGGGGGCTATACTATAGCTGTGGTGGTGGGGGAGGGGGGAGGGGGGAGGAGAGAGCTGGGTGATACGATAGAGAACAACCAGGCGGCCGCGTTCGTCTCCTTTCTGTTCGCCGCCTCCTCCGCGGTGTAGGCAGCGAAAATCCGGGTGCCTGCCTGTTTGCCTGTCCTTCCTAGCCGGAATCGGCGGAAACGCCGCGCGAGGCGCCTACTTCGACAGCCGTAGCGACGGTTTTTTTTTTTTTTTTTTTTTATACGAAGCATGCTAGCCGCACAACCACGCTCTTCCTTGCTGCGCCGCGCGCGGCCGCGTAGCTACCATATGACGTCATAACAGCTGCAAAAGCGGAGGCTCAACTCGTGCGCTCGCTTGCGGCCGCGTAGCTACATAGCCGCGTCTCAGCTCGGGCGCTCGCCTGCATGAGTTGTTTCTTCGTCTAGCCGATCCAAATATAGCCAAGCAACAACAGTTCACCAGGTTAAACAGTGGTTAAGCCCAAATATAGCCAAGCAACAGCAGTTCACCAGGCTAAACAGTGGTTAAGTCACAGCCATTTTTTTTCCTCCAATGCCAACAGCGGAGACGCATCACGGAGCTCGGTGTACGAGTAAGGGGGAGCCTTAAAAGCTGGTATGGGAGGGTAAAGAGTACAGGCTGTAGCTTTGGTGTAGATGTTTTTCTGTACTGTTTTCTTTTCTATATTCTTTCTTAAACAAAAACTTGCAAGAAGGGATTTCCCGCCGCCGTAAATCAGTGGCCATGGCGTTCTGCTGCTGAACGCCAAAGGACCTGGGTTCGACTCGCAACCGCGGCGGCACGAGTAAATGGATTAAGTGGATTGTCACCATCCCTATATACCGCCACGGAAGTACTCGACCCCATCTACCGTCTAGCGAAACTACAAACCAACGGAATTGGCTGTTTTCAGTAGTTGCAAGTGCGCGCGGGATCGTTGTTCTTTCTTTAGTTTCATTTGCTGATTTGAATTTGCAGAATCTAAGATTGGGACGAAAGGCGGAAACGCTTGCGCACTTGTACGTACTTTGCTGAACGTTAAGAGCTCTCGAGTCATCAAAATGAATGCGGAGCCGCCCACTACACGGCGCCCCCTCGTTTATCCCATTGCGCCTTTTCGGTACGTTAAACCACGGCCTCCGAGAATGCGTGACGTGCCCGCGACGGCCCTGGATCTTGGAGGCCATGGTTAAGCACCGTTTTTTTTTCTTCTTTATTTCGTAGAGAGAACTTAAGCGCTTGTGTCTGCGAGAGCTGCGAGCATGGTGATTCAGCCACCATACATAGGAGTGATTTGATTTCCAAAACGTAGGTTTACTTTCCGGAACATCGTCCTTCTGTCTATGAGAAAACTCTATGACTGTGCATGTGGATAACTTTGAACAAAATATTAATTTATTCAGTCATTAATTTATTTTTTTGCCGTATAACATTGAGCAATGGGAGTAGCCGAAGTGCTCTTCAATCTCTTCACGCAACCCCTGTACAAGAGACCATAAAATATCGCGTTATAAATACTGCGTTATAAGTATTGCGTCAGAAAGACGAAAGCATAATTTATGACGGCACAATAACCTCTATAGCTACAACGACCTCTGTACCCATCATTCCCGTGGTTGTTTAATGATTGCAGCGGCAGAGGTACTCCCCCAGCAGTTCTTACGTCGAAAGCTCTATGGGAGCTGGCGTCGCCAAGGAGGGAAGTACGCACGGATGCCGCCCGTGAAAACGGCGTCAAAGAACGCGTGCGCCTGCCTTGCACGGCCCGTTGCCGTTTCGCTCTTGCTAAAATGGGCAGGCAGGCCCCTCCGGGGGGAAAGGGAGAAGGCGCCACCGGAAGTGTGACCGGAGAAGTTTTCAAGCTACTCTCTCTCTCTCTCTCTCTCTCTCTCTCTCTTTTTCCTCCTTCGAACCCCTCGGCCTTGTAGCGCGGATCACGTCTTTTGGGAGACTTTCTCTTTTTTTCTCTTTTCTTTTTCCATATTTGCTTTCAGCGAGCGGCGTCTTTCACTGGGAATGCTTTTCTTGACGGTGTCGTGTCTTTTTTTTCTTTTTTTTATGGCATGATATTATAAGAGGGGTTGGCGCTTTTGGTGGCGCTGACTGCTCGTTCTCGCATGACAAAACAATATGAAATCAGAAAAAAACACTTTAAAGCACAGAAATCACAAAAGAAGCGCCTGAAAAAAAAAAGAATGCAGTCTGAACACAGAGCACAGAGCACGAACACATGCGAAGCTCTGCACACGCTACCACAAAACCGTTTAATGTAATACAAGAACACGCACGAACATGTAAACATTCTTCTTCTTTCGTGCCACTGGCCTTTTGAAAGGATCGCTGTGTCACACGCTGGTCGACGCGGACGGCGACGGTGTCGGAGCGTCTGTGCATTTAATAGAGAGTTTTATATTAGGGGCACGCAAGCGTTGTAACCTGCTAAGTTTGTGGCCACAGTACTGCGCATGCGCAGTACCGTGGCCACAAACTTAGCAGGTTGCAACGCTTGCGTGCCCCTAATATAAAACTCTCTAATCTTGCAACTACGTTGCGCTGTGGACAGACTAAATTTCTGACGTTGCCCTAGTGTCGCCGTCATGATCATCATCATCATGAACGCTTTATTCTATGTCCTGCTGCGGTACAGAAAGCGTCTCTCGCAGTCCTGTGAATGCCCTAGTCCCCCTTTCCCGTTTATCGAGCATCACCTTCATAGGGCGACATATTTTGCTTAGATTGCGTTCCTGACGCAACATCCTATATTTCTAGAATTCTGTGTTGAGCGGCAAGGGGAAAAATGCGCGCGTATATGTTATGTGTTGCGCAGATGAACAGACGTGGCGAAGTTTTCAAGTTACTCTGAAATGACTGTCGAATACGGCGAACTGGTGAAGAATAAAGCTGTCAAAGTAGTCGAATGGCTCTTTGACGTGTGGCTCGTCTATACACCCGGAAACATTAAGGAAAACCAGACAAAAAAAAAGAGGAAGCACACAGGAAACATACAAGAAGGCAGGAAAGACGCTTCCTGTATGTCTCCTGTGTGCGTCCCTTTTTTTTTTGCTGGTTTTTCTTAATGCAATGCACCAACTAGCCGAACAACGTCTTTTACTAGAACACACTGAAACATTACGTAGTGCGTGGCCGTAGGACGAAAGAGCGAAGTGAAGGATCAAGAACAATATGGCACAGGCGTCGCGCGCAGGTTTTCTATTCTGTACTCCGCCGTCAAATTCAGCGACATTGTCCAATCCGCCATCTTATCAGCGTTGATTGGCTCGCAGGGCTGTTGCGGCGTCTCTGATTGGTTCGGCAGCGCCCTCATGCAGGAAATTGACAGCATCCGGACAGGCGTAACGGGTGAACTATATATGGATGAGCGTGAACACGCGTTTATCTCTGCAACAGAGCAGACGACAGTTAGTAAAGGGTTGTTTATCGAACAGAGCGATGAATAGGAAGGAAGGCAAGTGCTGCTGAGAGGCGCACTGTAGCTGTCAAAATCGAGAGCCTGAACGATGGTCAGCGGAGAGGAATAGGGGTGCGGTGGGAGTAAAGGACAGGCAGAGAGAATACTGAGCCAGGGAGGGAACTGTACTGTGCATAATGATTACTAAAAGCAACTAGGTCATCATTGCTCCCTGAGTGTTCGGTCGCACTATCACTTCGTTGAGTGCCTTTGCCAGTCGCAAACAAACGATAGTATGGGCGAGGTATAGACGGATGAAATTGTGGTCCGGTCGTCGTTTACTGTCTGATCAATCGTGTGGCGTCTTCCGATGGATTACTTCACTTTTTAAACAGCCGTTTGATCGATATCCTTCCATTACATCTTGATCGTCTTTCCGAATAGAGTTTTGTTAGTTATCAGCTCATGTTGTGCCGTCCATGCCTTTCGCATTCTTTTGCCGTGCAAGCTCTTTCAACGAAGTGCGGTCCTCCAAGAATCCCGCGATAACACATTAACGCTTTTTTTTTCTTCTTCTCGCGTGGGCCCGTTTAGCTCGATTTTAAAGCAGGGATGACGACTCGAAAGATGTCGGAAGAGGTGGTGAGCTCGCCTCTGACCTTCTACCCCCTCCTCCTCCTCCACCCCGCCCCCTAGTTCGAGCTGTGGCGGCGGTTCAAATGCGAATGGCGAAACCCGCGAAGGGCCTCTTAGGTGTGTTGATTCACGCATTAAAGGAAAGACGCAATTGTCGGGGTTCGTAAACATTCTTTAAGCTTTATATACACGTACCTGTAGATGCCTGATGGAGAAAGTTTTACGAATGTGGTCGCGAAACCCTGTGGCGACCTAATACCCCGCAAGTGGCCGTTGTTGACGCGACCTACAATGGTGGCGATGCGTTTTTATTACAACTCCTATGCCGCGAAAGACGACAAATGTCGTACCAAATGCTTTGACAAACACCCTTGAAACATTGTGTTTGTGTGCGAATGCGACGGTTTTATACGGATAAAAACTGGGTCATGGGTGTTGTTGTAACCCTGCTTTTAACGCGGGCCAGTCCTGGAGGCAGTGAGGTTAAAGGCGCGGGATTAGTTCCCGATACCAGTGCACCACGTGCCTCGCAAGCGCTTAAGAGGAGCAGCCGAGTGATGTGACGTAGAGGGGCACGTGACTGGAGGAGCGACGATGGCTGCGAAGCTGAAGCTGTGGGCGCTGGACTGCGCTTGCTCTTCACCACACTGCGCTCTACGGGGTGGTTCTAAAGAGACCGACTGTTCGTTCATATTTATTTATTTATTTATTTATTTATTTATTTATTTATTTATTTATTTATTTATTTATATTTTGCAACCAATAACACGCGTCGGAGACTTGATAATACACAAAATGCAGTAGGTATATATTGAGTGTGCGTGGTTAAATTGCGGCAGCTATGGTCAGTGTTTAGCGAGTTCTATAAAGACGGCTGCATGATATGTCATACGGTATTAGATGTATCTTGCTTATGAGCAGCAAACGCGATGTCAAACGTGAGTTAATGACATCTTAGTTGAAATCAAGAAAAAGAAATGGGCATGGGCAGGACATGTAATGAGGAGGAAAGATAACCGATGGTCATTAAGGGTTACGGACTGGACTCCAAGGGAAGGGAAGCGTAGCAGGGGGCGGCAGAAAGTTAGGTGGGCGGATGAGATTAAGAAGTTTGCAGGGACGACATGGCCACAATTAGCACATGACCGGGGTTGTTGGAGAAGTATGGGAGAGGCCTTTGCCCTGCAGTGGGCGTAGCCAGGCTGATGATGATGATGAGCAGCAAAGCAGACGCAGTCGTTGCGCTGCTGTGTTTCGGTTCACGACAGGTGACGCTCCGCGTTCGCAGACAGCAGGTGGTATAGGCACCAGCAGATCGCAGTGGCGTGATAACTCACACGTGACCACGAGGTGAGGGAAGTCCCGCCATAGTTGACAGGTGATCATCGAGTGATAGGTTTTTGGGGATGCCATCGCATTACAGTAACGGGAGTGAAGCATGAAGGCAGACCTGTGACCTTTTACTGCGCCTCGAGTAAAAAAAAAAAAACGTGATGATAATAATTTCGCGGAAGCTCGACGAGTCCCTCACGTGACACAACGGCGCGCAACTGTTGCAGGCTCGGCATTGTTAATACAGGAACAAGCATTGTCCCCGCTGCGAGGGAACGTTCTTCTAAGATGGCGGTGGCTTCAGCGCTGTCTGGCTGTATACAGTGAAATGCGGCCGAGTCGGAACAAGAAGCGATTCGCTCTTTCACTCTCGGTTTCGTTACAACGTAGCCTCACTGTGCTTCACCGGACAATTGGGAGCGTTTACGCAGTTCGTATTCCTTGGTTTGCTTGCAACATCTAGAGCAGAATTCACCCAGAAACCCAGCAACCTGGATTGACATGCCAGGCGATCAGCGCGGCTAACACTCGAGCATATCATTGAAGTTTGTTTTTCGATCTCTTTCTTTCTCTCTCTAGAGCAGAAAAGCAGCTTCACTATACAGCGGAATGCTTCGTTTTAAGGGAGCAAAATGCGCCGTCTTTCTCTTTTGTTCAAACGTGGTTTAGCTGCGCGTGGCCACACAATGGCGAATATATTCTTGAGTGTCCTCTCGGCCCGGACCTTTGTTCAGTGAAATACTGAGCGTACCCGTTGTAACAAGCGCGTTTGACTCATTTCGTATGCGCCCGCATCTCCGTGACAACGAAAGAGCTGTGTTCTCTTTGTTTTGTTGTTAACGAGTTCTTACGTTTGCGATGTGACGCGACTATACCAGACAGTAAAGAGGCTTTCTTTAACGTGGCTTACCCGTCTCCTGATATTTTTTTATTTATTTACATCATACTGCAGGCACGTGTGGCCCAAGCAGGAGGGGCAAGGCAACACATAAAAATACTCGTACAAAAGGGGGAATTGCAGTATATAAAACTTAGCAAATGAAACAACATAACACAAAACAGCAGTGTTATTTAAGAAATACTAATAATATGAGTCTGAATTGATTCAGGGCAGTTCAGATGACGGAAAGGGATGAAATTACATTCTTCTATAGTTCGAGGAAAGAAAGAAAATTTTAACGGGTTTGTCCTGGCAACGTAAGGGGAGAGAGCGAGGGTGTGGGAATGGCGGGTTTTCCTGGATGCAGAAAGAGCTATGTATGGACTACAGGATCTAAAGAAAACTTACGGTTTATGAAGGAGTAAAGGAACTTCAGACGTATTTCGCCTGGACTCTTCTCGACCGTATTTGGAAAAAATAAAATGTATGGCTCTTCTCCGCATCCTTTCAAGGGCGTTAATGTTGATTTTGGTAAACGGGTCCCAAATAGCGCACGATTATTCCAGTTTGGGTCGAATAAAACTGATTGGTGATGAGCGTGCGTGTTGTTACCGCGCGTTTGTTATCATTGCACGTTGGGTTGCAAGTCGAAGCTTTGTCATCGATAGGCAACAAGGCAAGAAGCCGAAAGGATCGGAGCAAGTATTAGCTCTGGTGAGACACCGGGCAAGAACACGAGTAACGACGCGCGGTTGACTTTGTTCGCAAGCAGTGCTTCCACCTGCGGTCTACTTTTTTGATGTGCTTGCGCTGACATTTCTACAACGAACGCATGACACAACAGTTCTGGTTCCGGATTCGCAAGGCAGCTCGTACGGCAGACCTGTCGGCAAGAGAAGGCGGCGGACGACCGCAGCAACGAATCTATGAGGATCGAAGACGGCGGGCAAGTGGCGTAGTTCTTACGAACGAGAAGATACGTGAATTCGGACTCTGGTGCGAGCCGCCTTCCGATGTCGGGCATTTCTTATGACGTCTCCTTTAGGCGGGGGGTCCCTGCAGGATGTGGTGGGAAGGGAACTCCTCTCTTTGCCCCGGAAGCCTCTTCTTGCACCTTTCATCTTCGAAACCGACGAGAGGCTCAAAGCTGCGTAACTACCTATGTGTGACAGCGCGCCTTTGTGTACTTGCGTGTCGCTATCGATGCCAATTAAACCTTCTTTGGCCCCTCACTGAGAAGAAGCTAAACTACCGTGAAAACACGTGCAGATTGTAGGTTTCGTTTATTTCTTGTCTTCCATTGGTAAATCCCCTTGTAAATCCCCTTCGCATGACTGATGACTCGTTATAGAATGGCGAATGGTGTATGTGCACGCACGTAGTGCCTTTTCCAAATGAAAATTGTCAGAACTAGAGCGCTGAGAAAGGAAAGGTTGGCAGAAGATACATCGCCAACGTTTGTTTTCTCTCAATGGATCACTTCTATGTTTCTGTCAACGAGAGCTTTAGCCTTGTTGGTACGGCGCTGCTAAAGGAAGGAAAGAAAGAAAGAGAGAGAGAGAGAGAGATGATGATGATGATGATTTGGGATTTGGGAGAGAGAGAGAGGCAAAGGAAAGACAGGGAGGTTAACCAGAGGTCATCTCCGGTTGGCTACCCCGTACTGGGGGAGGGGGCAAAGGGATGCGATATGTGAGATAGAGAAAAGGGTAACAAAGCAAATCAGAAACTAAGGCACGCAAATTAAAGAACCGCAGGTCAGAGAGACGAAGCTCAACACCACAGCGCTACATACATACTTGTGACAATGTTTTTTGCTTTTTTGTCGACGCGCATCGGTTGCTGAGCTCTCGCCTGTGTCTGTCTGCGTTGCAGTGGCGGCTGCCTTAATAAAGCAAATCAGAAACTAAGGCGCGCAAGGAACCGCACGTCAGAGAGACGAAGCTCAACACCACAGCGCTACATATATACTTCTGACAATGTTTTTGCTTTTTTGTCGACGCGCCTCGGTCGCTGAGCCTGTGTCTGTCCGATTTGCAGTGGCGGCTGCCTGGTTCGTGTGCGGGCCCAGGTGATGACGCGGGACGACTCGACGGGCGGCTGGGTGCCGCTGGGCGGCGGCGGCCTGAGCAGCGTGTCGGTGCGCAAGCGCTGCGACCTGCAGCAGCCGGCGGCGGCGCCCAACAGCAACGCGGCCGGCGCCTGCTGCTACCAGATCACGGGCGAGCGCGAGGCCCGCGTGCTGCTGTCGTGCGCCATCGGGCGGGACTTCACGTACAACAAGGTGATGCCCACCTTCCACCACTGGCGCGCCGGCGAGCACAAGTTCGGCCTGACCTTCCAGACGTCGGCCGACGCCCGGGCCTTCGACAAGGCGGTGCGCATCGCCATGGAGGACCTGCTGGACGGTACGCGCTGGTTACTGCATGCTGCATGCTGTGCGCACGGCACCGCGCGGTCTCAATCAATCAATCAAGCAATCAATCAAGCAATCAATCAATCAATCAGTCAGTGGGTCGGTCAGTCGGTCGGTTGGTCGGTCGGTCGGTCGGTCGGTCGGTCGGTCGGTCGGTCGGTCGGTCGGTCGGTCGGTCGGTCAGTCAGTCAGTCAGTCAGTCAGTCAGTCAGTCAGTCAGTCAGTCAGTCAGTCAATCAGTCAGTCACTCAGTCAGTCAGTCAGTCAGTCAGTCAGTCAGTCAGTCAGTCAGTCAGTCATTCAATCAGTCAGTCAGTCAGTCAGTCAGTCAATCAATCAATCAGTCAGTCAGTCAGTCAGTCAGTTAATCGATCGATCAACCAATCAATCGATCGATCAATCAGTGTTTATTATTACATAAAATACTATACAGATAGTGGTACACAGAAGGAGGTCCCATAGTTAATTAAAACTGAATTGGGACCTCCTGTTCATGGTTAACATAAAAGTTCATTTGGCAAGCAACAGCAGCTCAATCGGTACAATTGCAGTAATGATGAATAATGAGATACAGATATAAGTGGACGAAGTAATTAATAGACAAGATATGGGCAGTAAGCAATATTGCGAAACTATATAAAACTAAAGTAAAAAGGAAGAAAGAAAGAAACTTAATACTTGTACTATGTGTAGCGGAGTTTGGCGGGGAAAAAAAGAAATAAGTGTGAGTCGGCATGAAAACGCGAAGCAGCGCAGGAAACAACAGACGAGGGAGACGAATCGTATGCCGTGAGAAGCTTCGTCAAGCGCCATTTTGCCCCTGTTATCGGCGGGGAAATAAAGTTAAAGAAAAAAAGAAAACTAAGAAAATAATCTAACGTCCCGCATCTGTAATCACACGTGGTCATGTCGGATCCCGTATGGAAAAATCGTACGGTCCCATATAAACCCGTGTGAATACATGCGACTTGTGGTACGGTGCATACAGACGCACTTTTTTTTTTTTTTAGCACGATGGAAAATCGGGCTTCTCCCTATAGCCGTTCTGTATACAGCTGACCACCTCGCGGTTGGTCGTGCCACTTCCCGCCACGGCGGGCACGCCTGCGTTGTGGCAGTTTTGTGTCGGCCGTCGCGCGCACGCTGGCCGTTACGGAACGGAACTGTAGGGACGCCCCGGTCCCCCTGCTGACGAGGGAGAACTCGTTCAGCTTTTCGTATATCACACCCCAGCTTTCACACGCCGCAAGTCTTCGAGCTGCGTCCCCGTTCTCTGCCCTATTAAATTAGGTATGCGTTCTATACTGATAGGGCAGGAGCTTGTTTACTGTGTTGAAAGGCGCGAGATTACCTTTCCTCGTTTGCATTCCCTCTCAGCGAATCCCAACCTTTCCCAGCGCTGTACCGATATCGCTGGCAATAAAAGAAAGGACGGGAGTGCGCCATAGAGTTTCTCACTATATTCCCTAGACTGAAATCTGGCGCTGCTACACTGTGATATGCATGGGAAAGCTGGTGTATTGTGACCTCGGATTGGCTTCGTTCTCGGAGAGCCTTCAGGCGTCTTGCCTTGAAGACTCGCCTGGCTAGTCTGTCACAACGATTCATTCTCTACTAAAAAGCACGTAACAAGCTGGTTTAGCTTTATTATTACACAAAAACATGTTTTGTTCAATTACGAGAACTTGTTATTGCATCTACAATTGTATGAAACGTAAACAAGTATCAGCGGGCCGCTAAAGTTGGAGGACAGACGACAAGATTCGCATTCGCTCTTCTTCACTGGGTTATGCATTGTAGGCGAGTAAACTTCATTGGAAGGTGTAATACGGGTGGAACGAAAACCTTTCGTTAAGATTTTACTTGTAGGAGCACGTTATTTGTGTAGCCATATCCACGTTTTAAACTAAGCCTCTTACAACACCAACCAACACAAGCCTTGCAGACTATGCATATACCGTCATTCCCATGACGGCACAGAGCCCCTTCGGAAACTCCTATAGGCGGTGGTGCGCCGTATTTCCCTCTAGGTATTATAGTGAGAAACTCTATGGAGTCCGCACATGGGTCCGCACTTTTACCACATTGCTGGCTAAAAATGTGACATGTGCAGCAGCTGCACGGTTGGAAAAAGCGCTCCTTTGTGAACAGAACCAAACAATCAAACAAAAGCTCGTGCTTTCTATTGCGGAGGGCCATTGCGAAAAAAAAAAAAAGGAAGGCCTACGTCGCTACAGAGGCTCATTGAACAAATGCACGGCTTCGTTTCTTAGTTGTTATTGTGCTTGCGGCAGAGTACGGCCTCTCGCCAACGGCGACAATGCAGAGGAAAGACATAAACAAAAGAAAGAACAGCTGTTGCGTGTGACTGTATGTAGTAAATGCGTTGCCGTGGAGAGCCAGCATGTATGCTGTGGCGTAACTGGAATGTGCCACACGGGACAGGTTATCTGTGATGTAACACGTATCAGTCTGCCAGGGCCAGTGGAACATGCGCTCGAAAATCATGATCTGCTTCCGACGAGTCGGCCCAGCTAGCGTCATTTGTCAGGTTTCTATCAGGCCGACCCGCGTATTTCTGTCGCCTTATTACTGGTGTATAACGACACGTAGCCAGGGGAAAAAAAATAAGCAGTGTCGGCGACATCTTGGAAGCGCGCGGCGTTCGACAGAACGTAGCTGATTTTTTTTTTTTTTCGCCGCACGCTGCGAGATTAGAAAGTAGAAAGTTTCATCCCGTCCGTAAACGGTGTTACCATTGCCGAAATGCCTGTTTTACTGATGACGTAAACGTGATGCCGACGATTTATTGGCATCCCCTTTGAAACAAATGGCATGGCATGGTGACCACAAATGGTCACCATGCCTGTTAGAGCTAATCAGGTATGCTATACATGCTTTTCATTCTACCATTTTGTATGCATTCCCTTAATCCCTTTTTTTTTCTTCCCTTAAACTTCTGTATCTACCTCGTACCGCTACATATGCCTGTAGCGGATCCCCTCCTATCAATCGGGCATGAGCTGCCGCATTGGCGTCGCCACCTAGTGGCGCTCAGTTTAACCAGACAGTGCTCAGATTTGTTATGACAATGACCAACCGTATTCTACTCGGCTGCTGCTGTTAAAGCGTCGTTGCGATATAGTCATTTACATAAAGTTCTTTCGTAATTCTCAATCGGCGAGAACATTCATGTTACACGAAAACGTTTATAAGGCGTTACAGTTAGACAAACTGTCGCCAGATGTTACCATCGTTTGCACTGCCATCCACGTCTCTGATAAGCCGGTACGTATTCCATGTAGGATAATACGGTTACGGACAAGTGACGCTCCGTGGTTGTCTATCCGCGAACGCATTGCTTGTTTACTGAGTGCAGGAACACCGGAGTTAAAGGCGTAAACTGCTGCACTGGTGGCGTCATCTTGCGGCCATCTGCTGAACCACGAAATGTCCGATACGTTATCTTGCGCTTCGTGATGTTCTCTTCGAAAGAAACGAGTCACTGTACTTCCGTGATTATGTTGCTGCCAACGCTTTCCTTCGCGAGCAAATTTGCTATAGTGCACAACCCGTCATTGCTATGTTCCTATTGTGCGCTGTGCTCGAGCTCAAGGTCGCAAGATGGCGCCACAAGCGCTACTGTAGATGTCTACGTATCCGGTTTGCCGGTATTCCGTAAAATGCTAATGCGTTATAGGGACAGACTCGCGTTATTTCTTGCACATCGTGACAAGCGAGGGTGATATCGCGCGCGCAGCGCTTGCTCCCGATGCCCTATTATCCAAGCACCTGCCTCACCTAATCTAATCTGTCTAGCACCGACAGTGAGGCTTCCTCAAATGCGTATCGCTTCGGCAAGCCGTGCTTCGAACTAGAGACGATGCTACGGGTCGTGTGACCCGTGTGCTGTGCGGAGTGTGACCTTCTTTACCCTCCTGGTGAACTGTCACGATTGTGTGGACGGTGCGCCAAATGCTCGCGACAAGCTTCTTCATTGTCTTTCCACCCCTCCCCCACCTTTTCCACCCGTTTCACTTTACGCACGCTGCTTTGTGGACTGCAACGTCCTGGCCGCCACTTTCTCACGGTGAGTATCCGTGACTGCTTTTGTATACCGGTGCGCCTCCCCGAACCATCACGGATGGAAGCGCCGATGTGCGGAACTCCTAGGAACCTTTGTTTACGTATTGAGTCCTGCATGCAGCGGGCTGCGTGTGAACAGATCTTTACCTCGCACTCTGGTGTTGACATATATTGTACGGCTGAACCCCAATGTCTTTCTTTTTTTTATTGGACATTAGTGAGATGTAGGCAGTGATCAGTGAATAAACAAGCAGGTTCTACAATTCGAGTGAGGGGGGGGGGGGGGGGGGAGGTCGAGAACGCGGAGATCGACGATGTTGGAAGGACTATTCGGAATGCGACGACATCGGGGAGCCCACTAGCGCATGCGCGCGACGCGCCAGCATCCGGTACTCGCTATCCTCTTTAGCGAATCGGGCTACATTGGCATGGAAGACGGTGAACGTAGTCTTGTTAGCACTGCCGGCTAGAGACTCGGCACACAAAGCTACACAAGCTACGCACAAAGCTGCAAGCGTGGCGATGCCTAGATGTAATATGACTGCTATAACTCTCCCACAGTCTAAGGTTAGGTGGGAAACAGACGCGCGCCAAAGCGATCCGCGATCTGCCGGAAGACGCGCCGGAAAGATTTACCGCTCCGACTGTTCGCACTTGTCGGGTGAGCACTTGCAACGCGCAAACCGGATGGCATCTTCAACGCGCGTTAAACTTGGCGTTTTACAGCAGCCGGGGTATCTGCTCCTGGTACGATGCCTGCAAAGGACTGGGCCGGTTTTTTTTACGCGTTCGGGTCGAGAGAGAAAGAGAGAAACAGTTATTGGTTTCCATTTATCGAGCAGCGCGTCCTAGGTAGCACGAGGCCTGAACGCTCCGATTATGACGTCAACCTAGGAAGGCCGACGTTCCCATTGATGACCACGCCTACACGTACCCCGCTCGTAGTCTTTTGGCGTCCCCGTACAGCGAGGCGTCACGTGTTGCGTACGGGTCCACCATTGAAACGTTTCTATGCCCGTGCTCTTCGAGCGTGATGGATCTAGCTGTGTAGAATTCATAGACTTAATAAATGTAGTGGTTCATGGTAGCACTCGACAACGCTGCGAAGCCAGCAACTGTAGACCCGCATCAAGAAACCCTTGATGCGAGTCTACAGTACGCTAAACCCGAAGGCCCGGGATGAAATCCCAGCCGCGGCTGCTGCATTCGTATCGTGCGTTCGGTGCACAACCCAAGTGGTCTAAATTAACCCTCAGTCCCCCACTACGGCGGGCACCGTAATCATATTGTCGTTCTGGCACCATAAAACCCTAGAATTTGAAAAGCAACATTAAACATTACGTATATCGCGTACCGTCACCGACGCCGAGTTCCGAATGAAAAAGTTGGTGAACCGGCGTCTGCCACACGCAGCTCCGTTGATTCGGTGCGTCCAGAAATGCCCTCCCGCCTTATTATGGTACCTCGCATCTCTAGCTCCCGTAGTTTACTTTCTCAAGCACTCCCATTTCCCCCCCCCCCCCCGCGCATCGCCACGCCCAACCAGTTATTATTTTTTTTTTCGCCGCGCTCGCTCCGTCAATTACCGGGGGCCAGTCGTTGTTTTTACTCGGCGCGCGCGGGAAGAAATAAAGAACAGATAAAAGCGAGCTGGCTCGCTCTAAAGCGGCCGCCTCCGCCGGCAACGACCCCCTCCAGCTTTCCTTCCGTGCCGGCCTGCCTGCCTGCGTGCGTGCGCGCTGGTTGTGGTGGTGTGGTAGTGGTGGTGGGCGCGCGCGGGGCGACCGCCGGGGCGCTCGGGGGGTAAAAATAAGTCGGTGGGCCTCGGTTCGTGAATGAAGCCGGCCAGCGAAGAACGCGACGAGCGGGCGCGAGGAGGTAGCTGGGGGAAGAGAGCGTCTATCTACGTCTCCTCTGCCCGATTTCTGCGTTCGGGGGGGGGGGGGGGGGTGCGGTTGTTTGGAGCTCCTTCCTTTATCACTTCTTTTTTGCCTGTCATTGAGCTTTCCTCACACGCATTCGCTGTCATCGTCGTTTGTACGCTTTCCCCCCTTCTCAGTGTCCCGAGACGGCGAGCAAGCGTTACAAGAGATGTGGCGCAAGAATGTTTGAACCTATTCGCTCCATCTCTAATTTTCTCTATCTCTGTTAATTCTTTGCTAGTTGACTCTTTCACGGCGTCCGCGCGTGCGTAAGGTAACAAACAATACGCGGGGACGCGACTACCGGAAATTGGGAAACGAATGGCGGAAAGAGCTGCGTGGGTGCGTAGTATTTATACTATGTGAGCGTGAGCGTGCGTGAAGCGAGCGTTGCGGTTCAAAGTATAACGAGCGCACGCAGGAACGGCGGCGGATCGTTCCACGCCGGTTCGGCTTTTGTTGTCGCCTTCGGATCACCCGCACCCACCCTCTCCTACTCCGGAAAAGGTGTGACTAGGGGAGAGGTGCGTTGAGCGGGCGTACTTGACGTACTGCCCACGTGGTCGGTCGCGCCTGCGCGGAGCACGCGGCTGGCGCCGCGTTGTTTACGAGACTGTGTATGGCGTAATGCGGTAATGCTTCTCTTTCTTGTTTCTGGGTTCGTTCACACATTCGTTTTCGCCTGCTAGGCTTGAATGACAGCGAAGGCACATATAGTGAAACTAGTATTATAATCTAGCCGAAGAAGACGCAAGGAAGTATCTCCTAAATATAAAAAAGTGGATATTCTTTTTTTTTGTTTTTGTACTGACAGCCGCCATGATGGCCTAGTCACTTTTGGATGGGGGACAAATTTGGCGCAGTCGACAGGATTTGCTGCTATAGAGCCACGAAACTCGCAAGAACGCGCCGAAGTCTGCGTCCTCCTGAGGGTCATTCGTGGCACTCTTTGAAACCCTGGTCATCGTTTAACTTCCAGGAGTCAAGCTTGCACTAGTACGAGTTGAATATGATCATAGCTCACTCAAAACAGAGCCTCGCTTCACCGTAGACGCACTCTTCAACGTTCGTCGACTTAATGTCTGGCTGGCTCAACTGGCTATCATAATGTCGACGCGCGTTGTGCAGGGAAAATCGCAGCGGCTCAGACGAGCTGCACAAAATTCTGTATTCGACTACGCAAAATATTTAACAGCGCCTAAAGCGACCAGGCCATCTTGGGTGCCATTACTCTTTGTGACCCACAGCGTCCGCTGTTTCTCTCTCTCTCTGGCTAAGATCGGAGAGAAGCGGTAGCAGAGTTGTATGTTCAGCGATGCGCGGACAACGACATGCAGTCGAGCGCCTCTATAACCAAATGGTGCGTAAAACGAAGGAATAATCACGTCCCGGTTCTGCTGTGAGCTGTGCGGTGCGCGACATTTACAACGAAGTTACCTGTATAACGAATTATTTCGGAGGCCTCAAACACTTCGCTATAAAGGCGTCTTGTGCGACTTTGAATCGACGTAGATCTTCGTTACCGATGCGTCGCTAGCGCATAGATTCGCAGCGTCATATTAAAAGAAGGTTTTGTAAGGTAGGGCTAGAGGAGAGAAACAGGTTTATCTGGAAATAATGGAAATCGGCGATGTACAAACGAAGGGAGGCCAAACGCCGACGGACGCAGGGATACGGGGGGTTACGGCTCGAAAGCAGCACACCCTCCGTGGCAGTGGCGCCACCGAGGGGCTGCGGCCGCGCTCGTGTCGAGCCCTTGCTAACATCGATCGTAGGTGGCCCTCCTGTAGTTCTCCGAGGAGGTGCCACGCTCAAGCTTCGTGGCTCCCTCCTCCCACCGTGCAGCCCCGTACAACCCGCTATCGCTCGCCGTTTGTTTCTGCATTTCTTGCTTTACGCCATGCTGGCCTAACCAGCTCATTTACCCCACTCGTGAGTTTCCTTCCATGGCATAAATATCTTTTTAAAAAATGGGACGTTTTGTTCTTGTATACTGTCCAACGGATCAGTCGTTGGCCATATTTATTTCTCCAGTTTCAGAAAAGTGTAATGAGTCATTGATTCTTATGCCCAATTTCATGGGGCGTAGAACACGCGTTTTTTGAACTGTTGCAAGCAAGTGCAGGCGGCAGACGCTCCGGCTTTCCCGATGCTTTCCGTCGTTTGCCCACGATCAATAGTCGAGGAGCAACATGTTGGTACTCAGGCAGTTCTCGTTAGAAAAGTCTACGCTGAAGAGCAAAAAAGAATGGTTTGCTACGCGATGCGTAATCATGTCGGTTTTCGTGGTTGCGAGCGAATTCCCACCGTCTTTCCATGCTAATAGCTCCGTGTTTACAGGCGCGCATCTGCTTCTCCGAGTTGTGAGCACCAGCATACAACGTTCCTCGTTGGTACGCAGGAGTTGTGCTGATGATCGCGTGAGACTTAATTGTGCCCATCATTTAGATGACACGCGCCCTCGCATTTTTTGTTCCCCCTTTGCGCAGGCGTGGGCGACCTGTGCGGCACGTTTCCCGACTCAGACATCGGCGACGACGAGGTCTTCATGACGCTCGAGCTGCCCGTCGACTCGCGCTCTTCATCGGGCTCCTCTTCGGCCGGCAGCGGCTTGTCGCCGTACTCGGCGAACCACCACCTGCACCGCATCAACTACGTGCGCCGCAACGACGGGGGGCCGCCGCCTTCCAACAACCACCAGAAGGGCGGCCTGCTGCTGGACGACGCCGGCAACCCCGTGCAGCAGCAGCCGCCGGAGCCCTACTCGTACGTGCAGTTCGCCAAGCACGACTACTCCTACCCGCTGGTCGAGACGCTCAAGAGCGGCGTCGTCCGAGACGCCGGCAGCGGCGCGGCGGTTCCACCGGGCTCCGGTGGCGCTCCGGTCACCGGCCAGACGCCCGCCGTGCCGCCGCCCGGCAAGAAAGGTTCCGCAGCCCCGCCACTGCCCAGCAAGGCGCGTGGAGGCCAGAAGCGCCGTCAGTGTCGCCACTGCCTCGAGGAGTTCTCGGAGGACAGCAACGTGCGCGGCGCGTGCGAGTATGCGCCGGACAGCGTGCTCACGTGCATCAACACTGCCTCGTGCATCTCGTGCGCCCACTGCATGCTGTATCACTGCATGGCCGACGCCGAGGGCGACTTCAGCCAGCGGCCCTGCTCGTGCGCGGGTTCTCCGAGGGACTGCCGCCGCCGCTGGGCGGGGCTGACGCTGCTGTCGTTGTTGGTGCCCTGCCTCTGGTGCTACCTGCCCCTCAGGGCCTGCCACCGGGCGGCCGTCGGGTGTGGATTGTGCGGGGGTCGGCACCAGGCCTGAGAAGCTCAGGCTGCGGGACATCGCGGTGTGGTTGTGTGCTGTGTCAGGCGCCCGTTTGTGTCCTCGAAGAACTGGAGGGGATGTCATCGCGCAGCACTGGCTTGCAGTGAACACTTGGATTGGGGAGAGGAGGTTGCCCATACCGTGTGGGCGAGGTGTAGACCCAAGGCAGTGTGTATTTCGGCGAGTTGGTAATTCATTGTAGCAGGCCAGCACAAAAAAGCAGACCCATTCTGTCATGTTGTTCTTGCCTTCTTTTCTGTGCTAGTTTGCTACAATACAGTAATATAAACAGCAATGTTTCCAACAGCCCACCCTTTAGCCTACCCTTAGCCCACCTATTGACATTGTGGCAGGAGGGTACAAGTCAGCTTCTTTGAGCTAGGGATGGAGCACTTGTTTGGTTGCATGGTGAGAGTGGAATGTATTTAGCAAGGCACTAGGTTGCAGTGCTAGTGCCACCACTTAGCATCAACACTTCTTTACCTCTTCAAGGAGGACGCCACACACAAGTATTCTAGTTCACATTGAAGGAGCTTTCCTGACACGGCACTACAGGCTTGGCACTTTGAATCATTCTTTCAGTTGCTTGCAGACCCCAAAATAGAAACATTTAGCACAAAGGCTTTCATCCTTGTGTTGACAAAATGTCGCAGGTCTGAGCCACTTATGTCATTATAAAGTAGGGGGCACTGCTATCCAGTAGGCACAGCCAAGGCACACTGGAAACAAGCCCCTGCCCCGAAATTTCTATGTTAGTATGTGGCTTATCCAGCGTTTCCCCATCCTCACCTTGCCCATCCCCAGACACGTGCATGCCCCCCCCCCCCCCCAAAATTTCAGGCTAAGCCACTGCTGCTAACGCTCATTAAGTTAAGTTGAAAAGCTTATGCTGCACTTGTGATACCATCTTAATAGGGGGTGCCAATATTTTAAACATTCAAGTAATGAATCGAATAGTCACTTTTCAAAATTGCGAGTGTTTTTTTTTACTACATTTCCAATATTTCAAAATGTCAGCTGTAAGTGTCCACCTCGTGGACCTGTCCATTTCATCTGCTGCTGAAGTGCTGACTGACTGGCGGTGTCTCAGCTGGGGGTGCCCCGGCTATGTCATTTAGGTAGCCATACAACATAGGCTATATACATAGCGATCATTCACTCTCTCTGAAGAGTCCTGTACATGTGAAGAAACTACTGGTTCACTCCTAATGCTCCATTCATGCTTTTAATAAACAATGCTTCATAACGTACTATGTAATGACAAAAACTTGCTAGCTTTAAGAATACTAGGATGTGAAAATCATTTTGGATCATTTGTGATAGCGGCTGTTCATTATTCAAAAACTATTCAATTTGTATTCCATTCAGTCTCAAAAATTGCTATTCGCACACCCCTAATCTGATTGATGTGTTGTGTTAGTATTTGGAAGAATGATTGGTGGATGTACTTTTCTTTTTCACTGTCTAATTCATTGAAGCAGTTTTCTAATACTGTTACTTTTTGATTCTGTGCACATGTTAAAAGAAAATTTCCCCACGCAGTACTACATAATGGTAGAACTTTTAGTGCTCGCAGAGGCATTCTTCTTTGTGTAATTATTTGAAGGGAGAGCAATCTTTTAAAGTTTATGAGAAAGAACTTAAATAAACTCAGTAGACTAGGTTGCGGTACAGTTAAAACTCGACCTAACGAAACCCGATTTTACAAACTTTCCAATCTAACGAAGAAATTTACATTCCTTGGCAAGTACTCATAGGGTTAATTGTTATAATCAACCTGAATTAACAAAACAAACCTGGCCAAACTTGATTTAACCAAGTTTTTCTGAAATAAATTAGTAAAAAAACGGTGCCTTCTATCTCATTTTGACACAGATGGGTTCTTCAAGCGTGTGCTCTAAAGCTATTGTGTTAAAACGTCTAAGCACCATGGCCACATCTCTAGCTTTATTTTTACAAGTGAGCACACCGTGCCCATGCACGGAACAGTGTACTCAACGCTGCCTCGGTAGGCGCAGCGGTGGTTGCTTTTGTTATTTCATGGTTTATGCGACAGGTGGCTGAATTAGCGGCAAATACAATGTGGCGGAGCCTTTCCATGTCGTTTTGTGACAATTTTAGAGTTCGAAGGGCCCAAGAATCCCTTTCTCGATTTTACGAACTTCCCTATTTAAAGGAATTCGAGCGGAGTTATCACTTCGCTAAATTAAGTTTCAATTGTACATGGTTAACGACATACCTCGCTTTATAACCTTTATGGATGGCCATGATTCTTGAGAAAAAGAGCACTGTCTGGGCTACCTTTCACTTTTCTTTGCGTAACAGTTCTTGTGTTTTGAAAATAGAGGCATTGCAGCCATGTTCAGAGGTCATGCTTTTGTTATATGACAAGCATACAAACATCATAGACATTTTCTAAGGTGCCTGATTCAGATATTTTTGGGCAGTCACCACTCTCGTCAGTACTAGTCTGAGTTTGTCTAGAGCCAGCGTACATTAGCAATTCCCTCTTTCTTTAGGCTGCTGGGAATTTGTCTATTAATAAACTAGTTTAATGCTTATGTGCACTACCTTGATTTCTGCAGCACATGCTCTCCTTCCAATAGTTCGTGCATTCGACTTCACACACTGAACCACTTGTTAATACTTGTTCATGGGAAAGGTGTAGTCTCAAATTATATAACAACTTAGGTGCTTCACAAATCAGCTTTTCAAGTGAAAAGAATATAGTAAAAAGAGTTTAAACTGAGTTTCTCTACTCATTATTGAGGCTCACCTGACAGAAGCTAAATAAATATGCTAGATATAAAGTTGATGCAGTTTTAATAGGAATGCAATATGGCATTATTTAATGCTTATTTTGACTCGCTGTTTTAATGTAATAGACTTTTGCATTCTGCATGAAATTATCTGAACAAGACAGACTCCTGGGCAGTTTAGGTTTAAAGTGTATGAGTCGCATAAGCTTGACATGAAGGTGCATCTTTGTAACATTGAAGCTTGGCATATTTTGAGAGCCATTTGGTTTTGGGCATGATTCTGTAATGCCTGCATGTACCTAGCTTGGTTACACAGAAAGATTATTAAAATTATTTTAAGAAATGAAACTGCTATCAATGAACCATCCATCATATGGATGTAAGCATTTCAGGGCAAAAACATGACATGCTGCAGCAGCATTTATTTTTTCGGTATACAAGTGGACAAACTTAGATAAGGGGTTCGAAACATAGACATTCTAAACACAATCCAGACAGCAAGGAGAGATTGGTGGGCAACACTGGCTTTCCTTTGTGTGCTGTAATTTCTGTGTGTTGCTAGTTTTTGCAACACCTTGTCACTTATTTTGAGAGTGCCTTTACCATGTATTTGCACATCTCTCAGCTGATTTCAGATTCCTTTAGCAGAAAAGTTTAAAAACGTCGAAGTGATTCTAAGTGCTTGGCCTAGTGTAGTGTGGAGCTCCTCAGACTAAACCTGACCTGAATATCTATGAATAACTTGGCAAACTAGGCTTAATATGTGAATGTCTTAACATGTTTTTTATGTGCACAGATAGACACAGACAGCAAGCGAGAAACAGAACACGCTGTAAGCCTAATTGTCACCTTGCCACAAAAACATTAGCACATGAGGCCAAACGCAGTGCTTGAGCAGCAAGAAGGATTGCCATTTCAAGCAAATTCTGACAGCGCTTCCCTCTTGCCACGCTGCTTTGGTGCAGGCGCCAGAGCCCTGGTATGTGAGGGTAGCACAGAATTTTGCCACCAAGACACTGCAACTGCATGCGTGTACATGTGTGTGCGTAACTGTTCTGCTTGTGGTAATACTGATTCCTCTTTCAAACTTATCTGTTCTGCCCATTTTCTCGATTCTCTTGCACTCATTGCCTTTCATGATTTGACATGGGCCTTGTTATTCTGACACCACCAAACCGCGCAGCACTTAAACAATTGAAATTGTTTTTTACGTTGCAGAGAGTGTGTGCTGTTGTTCCAAATTGTATGCTGTCCTTAAATAACAAAACAGGCTGCAACCCTAAAGCATATTAGGTGTTTGGGCGAGTGTAGGCAAAGTTGATGCTGTACCTAGTAAAACGAACAAATCCTCTTGCTGTTGACCATTTGCATTAAGAGTCATTCCACATGCTACCATGCGAGCACCTTTGAGTACCATGAAGCTTTGTGATGCATCAAGTCTATAGGTTGACATTCTCCTAATTCTCTTTGCGCTTTCAATTACTGAAGATAAATAGCAGCTTGCCACTCGCTTGCCACAATATTTTTCATGTGCACTGGAGCTATGATACTCTAACCCACCTAGTGACTTAACAGAAATTCAGCTGCTTTAATGGATATGCTGCCGGTCCTAGCAACCTTTACATTGCCTGCAATGATTCTTCTCTGCGACACTCGAGTGTGAACAATAATGTTGTGCTCACATTAGGTCACTTAACGAAATGCGCAGTTAACTGCTACAATGTATCTTCGGCAGTGCTGATAAATGCGCAGTGTCAAACGCATGTGTATTGACATGACAAATGTGTATCTACCGCTGAGTTGTACGAGTGTTTCATTGAGCATATTCATGACTTTTCGGTGCACATTATAGTCGCAAACACATTACTGCAGTGCATAATCAGTCACGTTTTCTAGGCAGTTTTTTCACAAGAACGTCTGTTGCCATTATTTCTGCCATCTCAGAGCTGGTCTGTCTTGTTCTGTTTACTGGTTCTCATTTTGACATTCTGCGCTGGTTTTCTGTCCTATTGGGCTTAACATTGTAGTGGATTTTGTATGAATTTTTTGTGTTCTTGTTATTATGGTGCATGAAAAAGACAGCTTTGTGGCTAGCACGGTGACTTTGTTGTGCAGATACAAACACATCTGTTCTTAACTAGCCATAAAATGAACAAAGCACAAAGTGACGAATGCCAAGAACACCTAGTACACCTAGTAGTAGTACGCCTAGTACGAGTTATATTGCGCACAGATACTTGTCCACGTATATTAGATGTTTTCACAGCTTCTTTCACCTCCATGAGTCCCCATGCTTTGCTGCAGTAAGTGTAACTTACAGGTTTGCATTATGTTCCAGTTCTGCTTTACTTTTTCGAATAATTTAAGCACTACAGGAAGTCACCTCTTACTCAAGATTGTTAGACCATCCCCTCCTTATTTGCCCAATTTTTGTTTCCCATGACTTGGCAAATCTGGTAGCAGTCATGGCACCCTGGACACATTAGGCATATGGCTCCATTGTGTGGCATTCTCGGTGGGTCCAGCTGTCCTAACAGGAGCTGCTTCACACATAAGCTCGAAGTATTATTTTTGGCAATGCTGTTTTTGACATTGCCTTTGTAACTGTCTTTAAACTTGCAAAACATTTTATATTTGGCACTGCACATGACGATTTACGACCCATGGCTAGGACATGTGCTCCTACATAAGAATCTTGTGGACATTCGAAAGACGGTTTAAGAGAAAGCTTACTTTGGGTCAAACTTTTTCAATCAAAATTTATCAGTATGGAAAGGCTTAGCTTACTTTAGGGCCTAGTTATAGGTATGTTTAGGGACTGTAGGCAGCTTTACAAAGCACATGACATTCACCCAGTTCAGGGGAAACGATTTGGTCATATGAGCAAATTCTGTTAATAAGTTATCAGTGAAATACTGCTGTGCTGTGCATTTAGGCATGCATTTTATTTGTAGAGCGGCAAAGTTGTAATGCTGCCATTCGAAAGCAAAATTTATTGTTTCTTCTTCAATATACCAGGGTATAAATATTCTTTTACTCTAATTTAATTTGGCATTTTGTTTTGTGTGTAACAGCTTCAATCTAAATCAAAGTTGTGGTTTCCTAATGAGATGATTTTTGCATTCACTATTGAGTGAAGAAATCGGTATAGGGCTTCGTGTCTTTCCCTTAATTTTCATGCCAGGTATTTTGATGTGTCGTTGGTTCTCACCTCCGGTTGGACCTCCCTCCATGCACTGTAGCGCAATGTGCAATTAAGCCCAACTGTAGATCAGCGGTGGATGATGCAAAGTATAAAAGCTTTGCTTCGCACTGTATAAAAGCAGCTCCTATGGAGCCAAGCTGAAAATGATTACTGCTCATTACTGGTCTCCTTTGTGTTTATTTTGTCTTCCCATTGGTTTGAGTACGGTTACTGCTGGTGGATGCAAGACACGCACTGAACCTTGTGCATTGCTCAAACAGGCAGTCGCCACATTCTCCCACTTCTTGTCTTTCCAGTGAGCTGTAAAGCTTCAACCATTGTTTCTTGACATGAGCTCAGTGCTTTTTTTTCTTCATTCTTTTTTTTTTCTTCAGCTGAAGTCGCTCCTATATGTAAGTGCAACATACTCTCTTTAGCATGTTCTGAACTCTGCGAGGGGAAATTTTCACAATACTAATCTTCTCCACACAAGCCACTGGCCGTTTCAGTTTCTCGGCAACTGTGAATAATGGTCAGTGTGTGTGTATCGTTGTGTGCGTCGTGTTACACATTATTGAGCAGTTCCATTTGATACACAAGAGCATATATGTGAGCATGTCTTTGTCATACATGTGCAGTCATCTCCATTGCCTAGAATAGCCTTTCCATCAAGCTGCACTTATCAGATCATGCTTTCATTGTCATATCTTTGCCAAAGCCACCTATATGCTTGACATTGAGCTAGAGTTGTTAATGGCATGGTGACAGCTTGTTTGTCAAGCTAGAGTGCTTGAATTATAAGCCTAGGCACTAGCAGCCAAGTGTATTTCCTTTAATACATGTTTGTAGCATCATTACCAAACTAAAGAAAAGGAAGTTTATTGACTGAAAATCATCAGCTTATGTCACTTGTCTTGAAACATGTCAGCCTATTACTACCCGCCCAACAGTTTTCAAAGAAAGAATTGTTTTGTAAATGTTTATGACAGAACAAAAACATTAATTTTTCACAAAACATACCTTTAACTGTTCTTTGCCACGAAAAATATGACCGGCATCTCTGCACACGGTTAATTGTGAGTCAGATTACCGTTCTCTAGTTTGAATGGCAGGTTAATGACACTGGCCATTGCTTGAGGCACCTTTTTAAGCTCCCCTCAATCATGGAAAGGATATGTTCTCATAAAACACAGAAATTGAAGCAGCTGAACATTGGCCACCATTGTTGCTATCTTTGAGATGTGAGGTGGGGAGTCAATATTGCAAGGCATTGTAGCAAACAGTTAGCACTGTATTGAGAAAAAAGGCTAATGTTGCATTGAAAAATTTTCTTCGCAAATATGGATGTTATGCAGTGTCATCCTCATCGAAATTTGAAAATGCTTTGTGGCTGGTGTATTTTGTAATGGTAACAATTCGGTATAGATATTGTAAAAAAAAATCAAGCTTCAAGTATCAAATCGATTACTGAATTTTCCTAACCATTTGGAAGTAACAAAAGGAAAGAAACATGGACAATCTGAAATTAATTTGGCAGAGTTGCTTGCAAATTATAAAAAATGAGCTTGCCACAGTTCTTTGGTTTACAACAGGACACTTAAAAGCAGCTGGCAGGCTGCATGCATGAGCTAGCCAGGCTCCATTGATTGTTGCAAGCTACCTATTTAACCTTAATTGCATGCTCGAAAAAAAAAAATCATTGATCAAGTCCTAAACTGACACTAGGATCTGAATTGGAAGTATACATTTCTGTTGGGAATTTCAAATATTTGCACACTCCTTTACTATATAGACTTCTGCTATAGCAGAAAAAAAGTTTGTGCATATATTGAAAAGTAAGTGGTCTTGGGCATTGAAGTGTCAACTGCTTTCACCTGGAGTTTGCATTGCCTAGTTTCCTGTCCTCTGAATCTTTCCTTTTTGTTTTTCATCCTACACAAGCCCTATTATAGTGCTTTTACTCTAGTAATCAGTGCTTTCTCTGTATCCAGCTAGGCTGCTCTTCAACAGCATTAATGGGTTTCTCTCCAGTAACTTCTGTTCAAACCAGAAAGCTGGGTTATCTCACTTGGCAACTAGACATTTCAACATCGCACCAAACTGTCATGTACGGCCATGTCATGAAAAGCAAGCATCTTAAACTTTTTCATGAGCACATGTTCTTTCATCTAGCCGATCCTTAGTAAGCACACGAAGGCTGGCCATAGCTCACAACGCGTATCTGTGCCTGTTCTCAAATGCGCATGAGAAGCGGGCATAACTTCTGTGTTGTCTGGATGTCACAAGTGCTGCGATAGTAGTAGAAGTTGCACTGTTAACAAAAGTCTTGTGGGAAGCACAGGTTACACAAGCTTGATGAGAAGCACCACAGTGCTTTTCATAAGCTCACTTCATGAAGTTTTTAAGACCTACTAGACATTTATACTATGTGACGCACTACACACTTCACGGGTTCTTTAGTGTTTGGGTACAGAACAGCCTTGACTCTTACAAGAAAGGAACACTGTACATAACTGGCACGCAAAAATACTGAACAAACCTTACACAGCATGACCGAGGCGCTGTTTCACTGTGGTTCGCAATCTTAGTCAACAACACTGCCGTCAGGAGTTAACCAGCAGTTACCATGTCCCACGCCTTCCTTCCCTCTCTTAATTCTGCTTGCAGCACTCCCGTGCACTTGTAATTTTTGTAAGATTGTCAGATTGTAGAAGTCTTTCGTCAACATTTACCATGTAGGGCATGATGTGCGTTGCAAAGCTGTGACTTATTACACCAAAACGGCCCTTTGCAACCTGCATATTTTAGATTTTTCACATTTGTGTGGATGTGCGTAGCATCGGGCTTTTGACTGGTTGACTGGTGGCGATGCATCTAAGCTCAACACAGTTGAAACGCTATAAATCTGCTCTTTGTCGTGTGCAGGTGTTGCCTTGTTCTGTCTTGTTTTGGTGACTTGTTGAATGTTGACTGTGCCCTTATTGTCAACAGAAAATGAAAGTGGTCCTGTGTCCTCTCTCATTTATTGTTGTCAGTGCCGTTCTTGCAGATTCAATGGGTGTGGGTGGGTGCGTGAAGTGACTGCCGCCTTGTCATCCCCCCTGGTAACTCATGCGCCTTGAATCAAAGCTTTGTCAAGATCACTTGAAGGAGGTTGAAGAGAAAAAGCTGTCACACCAAATATGCTTGACTTTGGTGAATTGGCTGCTTTTTCATGGGCAGAGTTGCCACGTCCCAGAACTCTGAACGCAGTGACATTTTCAAAAGCAGCAAAAAGCCAGTCAGTCAGTCTAGGCCTCAGATTACAAACACAGTTTAAGAGCAAATAAAGTTGCCAAAAGAACTCTCGCTCCAATTTGTCCAATGCAGGAATGCTCTACATGTTTAAGTGATGGCCAGATATTTGATTTTAACCATGAAAGATTGAACTTTGTAATGTATTTAAGTGCGTGCTATTCTAGTGTGAAGTATTGCATTGCTGCAATTACAGATATTGATTTCAAAAATAGCTAAACAATAGAGGAGCCAAAATTTTCATAATTAACAAGCTCCAAAGCTACCCATTTTGGCACAAGGTGGCCAACCTGACAACTCTGCTCATAACTACCATGTAGGTTTACATTGTGGCAGCCGTCACATCACGCTAGCACTCAAGTTGCGCGACAGGTCATAAGTGTAGACGTGTTGCTATATTGCATTTTCTTTAGATCCAGTGCTTGCTTTGCTTGTGCTTTCTAGTGTAAGTCTTTCACTTCAGTTGCAGTAAAAAGGACAGTGTCTGACCTCCTGCACGTGTGGTAAACCAGTGTGCATAGTAGTGCATGCGCTGCCTCTATTAGCTCTTTGGTGAATATCGCCTGCAGTCTCATCGTCGTTGCTCACTCACTTGTACATAGAACATTGTGCAAAGCAAAAGAATTATGTGAAGATACTACGATGAAAAATAAGTGATGGCTGATAGTGTCATGGCTTGCCAGAAATGCCAGCAACGACACGGGGCAAAGCATTTCAGCTATTGAGGGTTGCCACTGGACGAACACAGAACATGGCGAAATGACGGTAACCTTGCATTAATTTCTTTATTCCTTTCACCAGCCTTTTTTTTTACACCATGTTATTTATGAGCTGTTAGAGCCAAAGAATTTATAAGATGCAAACCTATTAATTAATATTATTATTATTATTGACTCCATTGTTGGTGAGCATTACTGTACATAATGAGCCAGCCTGTGGGACCGGGCAATAAACGGTTATGATTTCTCAAAAAATGAGCTCTGTCTTGTTTTGTGTCAATTCCTTTCATCATTACAAGGACCTTATAAGCAGGAAAAAACTGTTTGTCTGCAAGACCCATCATATTGTTGTTCAATCTAACATAAGCATTGCAAGCAAAAAGCACTTCCTTTTTAAGCACAGAAATGACAGTCTTGATTCATGTATTCTGTGTTAAATATGCATTCCGGTGACACAGTATTTCATGACATAACTTATATTCTCTTGTAGCTACAATATTCCAGAAATTGGACGCATCACACATCTCTAGAAGGTATGCAAGCTCCAGGGTCAACAAGCTTCGTAGTACATATCATGAGTGAAAAAAAACTTGAACTTTCCATGCGGAAGAGAGTGACTTGCGGTATCATCATGCAAGTAATAGTCGCCTTTGCTTTACAAGGCGAACATCTAAACTTCGCAAGCAAGCAGAGAATTAGTACCTCACATCGAGATTTCTGTAATAAAATTTTATTATTGTAGAGGCTTCTACAACAAATCTTTATGATTGCTATAACGTAGACACTATGTTGTCACGTTGTAGTGACTGTGAATAACAACGCAGTGTCAAAACTGAGTTACAAATTTAACTGTGTATGGGTGAACTACCCAGCAAAACAAGTAACACTCCAGCATAACGATGGCGGCGAGCAAAGTCGGTGATCGTAGAAAATCTGAACTGCGGGTCAAGCGTGTCGGCTTTTATACATGACTCGTGGAAGATTCCAGCGTAATCGCTGGTGTCCGCGTGCCTTCCAGAAAGTACTACACAACTCGCGTGGCGCGTATAGAAAGATTACCAAGATGCGACCAGCGATAACATTCCAGAAACTTCAGATACAGAAAGGTGGGTCTTGCGCAGGGCTATAGACCAGAACACGATAGTCTCGAACCGGATTGGCTGAGCGCATACTCCAGAACCCAGCGACCGGCCGCCATCTCCCGTGAGCTGCCAAGACGCGTTCGCGTGCATGTAGCGCCTGCGTGTTACGAGGTGTTCAATCGTTAAGTATGTCTGTGCCCGCAACATCCAAGTACCGAACATCATCGGGGCGTCACTTCGTCATGTATGGATGTGCAAGTAACCAGCGAAAACGAAGCAGGTTGCAGAGCACCGTTTGCGACGAACACGATGTACATACGTCGAGAGCTGTGCCGCTGTGGCATATTCAGCCGTGCATGTCCTCTTGTCTCTGGATGTATATATCTGTGCGTGTCTCTCTATGTGTATGTGTCTGTCTACTGGCCTCGATTACACAAAGGCCTGAGGTGGGCTTCGTACAGCGGCTCTCGCCGTTGAACTCCGCATCTGATTCACAAGTAAATGCCGCGAAAATGTTCGCACTGCTACATACAAAGTTCTGACGCTCATGACAATCGAACTCATGCGTAACAGATTGAATTCCGTCCACTGGCGTTAGTGACCACGAAATTTCACAATACCTTTCAGCAACTACTCGAAACCTTTAAGTGTAAAAGCTGGTTTGTGTTGCTTGTCGTTACTGGCCAGAGGGCAATAGCGGCGATGTTTTTTAAAAAAAAAGGTATGCATAAATTGCACAGTAGATCCGACACGGCTGAACAAATGTTAATTCATTCTTCCGCCGTCCCGAGACAAAAAATGGACACGTCTGGGCAGCCGCGTACGTGCGCTACGCTTACTCGAACCTACGACATGCCTCCTGTTTTCAAGGTGCGGGCCGCGACATTTTTCCAGGCACTACAACGCGGAGGTAAATGCGCATATTGCAAGGCTTTTACTAGTTCATGACGTATTGTCAGACGTGCAAATCAAAGTGGAATAGCCGCAGAACCAATGTTTCCGCATGCGAACGTAACACGGACTTATCCGAACGATCCGCTCCGCCTGCGGACGTTGCGCTTGCCACAGCCATTCCGATTTGCAGCACAATCTTGCCGAGAAGCTGAAGTTCACTAACTAAATTCGCTAGCTAAAATTCACCATCACGTCCTTCGTGAGTTCTTCAAAGAAATCTCAAAGCGCAAGCACTGCGTCTACGTGCGGTCGCCTCGCTTTGCAGCTCGGAGCCGTTGGAGCAGCAGGTGGCGCCACCATGCTTCGATAACGGAGGTAAAGTAATCAGCAATGGGTATTAGTAAGAGGCGATTGGAGGATTGGTGGAATAACGGTAAGTAAACGACAAAAAACGGAGACGTACAAAAACACAGTTCGCAATGGGGGATCAGAAAATTTGGTTGTGGGAGTCCATATAGCGTTTTTTTTTTTTTATGGTTTAACCTAGGCAGGACATTAGGCAGTATAATAGCAAGAACTTGGTGGCGCAACCCACCACCGCGTTCCAAAGGGAACGCTCATAACTACATACGTACACCCATCCATCCAATGGCGCCACTCAATTTTTTTCGGTGTTCTGGTGTATAACGTTTAACCAGAGAAACATAGATTAGTGTATGTGTCAATGTCCCCTCTTGAAAAGCGTCGTCCCGATGCTGCAAACACAAAAGCGAAAAACAAAGGTATACCCGGCCGTTGTAAAGAAAAAAAAATTGCTGGCTTTCCCGTAATTGAGAGTTGATGTAAGCATGAAATGGCAACGGGCAAAGCAGCTTGGTTGGCAATGACACGAGCCACATTACTGTCCTTATGATAGTGCACTGGATAACTGAAAGCAGCCGTTTATAATACAGAAGCTGCTTAGTTGAGCGGACGTACAGTTGGGAACGATATTACGTTTACATATGAACTGTCAGATAAACGTAAGATGTTCTTTTCAGAAATCGGACTCGAGAATAATTTCTTTTGTTTACGCCCCTAGAAGAAAAGAAAGCTGAAGGACGCAGCTACCTTCTTTCTTTTATTAAATAAATTCTGGCGTTTTGCGTCTGGCGATATGATTATGAGGAACCCTGTTCAGTTCTCACCACCTGGGGTTCTTTAACGTTCACCTAAACAGAAGTACACGAGTGTTTTGTTCATTTCGGTCTCATCGAATTCCGCGACCTGGTTTGAACTCGGGAGCTGGAGTTCAGCAGCGCAACCCCTTAACCACTATGTAACCAACAATTAGGCGACCGTGCCGCATTTTGCAGCGAAGCTGTCTGCGCCTAGGATCTGGCGGATCGCATTCGCGTGTAGACGAACAGTTTTTCATTCGTGGGCCGATCCCAAGATTAGTGCAATATCGGGCCGAGCCGCGGCGAAGATACAGTTCGCCATTAAGGGGCCCACATAGACAGCTTCGCTGGTCATCTTTCTTCACAGAGTGGAAGGGCACTGAGCTTTTATTTCTTTTTTTGTTAAGCATGGGCTGGACCAAAAATTTCTTACGGCTTAAGGGCCAAACAATAGCACATATAATGGCTACCTAAAGCTGTTTTCGGCGCCCGAAGTCTGACTGAAATTAAAGAACCCGTACCAATTACACCGTATTCTGTTACGCGAGGAAGACGGAAACATGAATGGAATGTTGCACTCCAGATTTTTTTTTCTTTTTCTATAAGAACACTTCCCGATACTTCCCGTAAATCTGAGTACAGGGCGCCGGATGGGGTAGATATGTTTTATTTGTTTGAAGCGGCAAGCAGGGAGTTTACATATGTTTTTCTGTCTGCATTTCGCAAGACGTATTGATGGAAAACTAATTGCGCAAAAATACTCGCGGGAGATACATGCTGCCTGAAGATTAAGAAAAATATTTGTTCTCCAAAGGGAACCGTACAATAACATAGTAGAATGAAAGCCGACACTGCGGCCGCAATACGCGCACGATCACCGAACGCCATTAAAAAAATGAAACAAAGAAGAGAAAGAACAGCATCTATACCTAAGGCATAAATTAATACATGTCATATGCACTTATAAACACTGTTTGAGCCATCTGAACGCATATACCAGCGCTCAAGTAGTACGAATGACCCTTCCGAGCAGAATTGCTAGCGGCTTCCGACGGTGCGACCTTGATGCGGCACAACTCACTTCGATCGCAGCGCCGCCACAGTACTTAACGTCGTCGCGCTCCTCACTCAGCTTGCTAGCTAGCTAGCTAGCTAGCTAGCTAGATAGCTAGATAGATAGATAGATAGATAGATAGATAGATAGATAGATAGATAGATAGATAGATAGATAGATAGATAGATAGATAGATAGATAGATAGATTCAAAGTGCCCAAACTATGCTACAACGCTAAACGCATTAAAACATAAAACAGCGTCTATTCGCTTGCGCCCCCGAGTTCTTTGGCTCCTGCGCGCGCAAGGAGTGGCTTTACCGCATACCTCTGGAACAACATGGTAGACCTGAGCGACTCCGCTCGCTTGGCCCCTGTGCACGTATCTGGCCCCTGTGCACCACAGCAAGAATTCCAGTTGAAGATCCTGGTGACGTACCAACTATCTCTGTGGACGGTGTTGTGTGTATGCTGCGTAAACTCGCAGATAAAAAATCCGCGGGTCCCGATGGGCTTCCAAATGCCTTTTTGAAGCGTTTTGCAGCACAGGTATCTGTTTTCTTAACGAGGATCTTTCAAGTCTCGTTACTATCGGGAGATGTACCGGAGGACTGGAGGATGGCCCGCGTTGTGCCAATTCTAAAAAAAGGGGACAAGCTAACCATTTCTAATTATCGGCCAATCTCAATCACTTCCTCTTGTTGCAAGCTGCTTGAACACATAGTATCGGGTTATCTTAACTCTTATCTTGCTGAAAATAACATTTTATCACCTGCACAACATGGCTTTCGGAAAGAAATGTCCACTGTGACACAGTTAGTTACAACAATTCATGATTTTTCTGTTGTGCTTGATAAATCGGGGCAGATTGATGTACTTATTTTAGATTTCCGCAAGGCATTTGACACAGTTCCCCACAGTAAACTTATTTATAAACTGGAAAGTATTGGCGTCCCTACTTACCTTGTTAATTGGATTAATGCTTATTTAAAACACAGGACACAGTACGTGGAGGTTAACGGTTGTAAATCTGAAGTGCTTCCAGTTACGTCAGGTGTACCCCAAGGAAGCGTTTTAGGCCCACTGCTATTCTTAATTTATATTAATGATTTGCCGGCTGCTATTTCCGAAAATGTCTCTGTCAAGCTTTTTGCAGATGACTGCATTCTCTTCAAGAGCATAAACGAGCGTAATGATCATTACCTCTTACAAAATTCACTATTAGCTGTTCATCAATGGTGCCTTAAATGGAATATGCAACTTAACCTAGATAAAACTGTCCTCTTGCGAATTTCGCGCAAAAAACAGGTTTCTCCTTTCTCTTACAGCCTTCTAAATCATTCTATTATGGAGGTCACACATCATAAATACTTAGGGGTTACAATAACAAACGATTTAACTTGGTCTGAGCATATTTCAGACATTTGTTCCTCATCATTTTCCAAGCTGTGCTTTCTGAGGCGGAAGCTTAGAGGCGCTCCAAGTAAGCTTAAACGTCTTGCATACATAACATTCATCAGATCAAAATTAGAGTACGCGTCGGTCTTATGGGACCCGTTCATAAAGAAGGACATTTACCAGCTTGAGATGGTGCAAAGGAAAGCGATTAGGTTTACTTATAACAAATACAGAAGGCTTGATTCACCTACGACACTAATGAAAACAAATAACATCCAACTACTTCAAGTACGTAGGAAAATGTCCCGTTTGTTGTTTTTGCATAACCTTTTAGCACATAAACTAAACATTTCGCATCCCACAGAACTTAAACAGTTATCGTCTAGACGAACACACCACACAGGAAGTCATTTACTGGAACCAATTTTTGCAAGAACTGAAACATTCAAACACAGTTTTTTTCCGAGGACCGTTTCCGACTGGAACTGTCTTCCAGGGGCCATCTTCCAGTCCGCTAATTTTGTTAAAGCTCTAGAAGAGCATTTGTTTGAGTGAATGAGAGCTGCATATGTGCGAAAGCATATATATATATGAATATGTACATGTGTATACATATTTTTCTGCTTGTCTGTTAGCGGCAATCTGTTAAACTGCCGTTCTTTCTTTTTATTTTTTGATGTTCCAGTGTATTTACATGCCTTGTATAGCCCCTCCTGCATGGGCCATAACTGTTGGCCTGCAGTATTCTGAAATAAATAAATAAATCTTGTCGCCCCTGTGGCGGATAATTGTAGACAGCGCCATGAATGGGATCAACCCACGAAAACAGCGAGATAGGCTCTGCCGCCTAAAAGTGGCTGGACTCGGAGAAGAATGCATTGCGATAAGAAGACCATAGATATTTACAAATACGGCAAGAAGTAAAAGTAGGGAAGTCTGTACGATAACACAGATGACAGTACCTTGCTGTTTGATGCCCGAGCTTGACGTTACGTGGATCTGTATAGATATCTAGAGAACAAAACTTGCTTACGAAATCTGTCATATCTCAAAAAAAAAAGAAAGCTAAACGATTTTCCCGGAATCTATATGATCCCTACAAACTACAAACTTAAGGCACGCATCCATGTAGTTTCTGTACAGATCCCTACTAACAACAAAGCTTGGGGAAGCCGGAATTTTTTTTTCTTCACATTGGTCGGTAGATATGGTCTAAGATGGGGCCTGAAACGATTCACAAAGATGTGCCATCGAACTCTTGATTAATATACGAAAAAGTATGTTAACTGGAACATGTAGCAGATCATGGTACCTTGCGAATTTGCATTTTCGGAAAACGCACTCTATTTCTGCAATTTCAACTTGCTGCCCCCTCCCGCCTAGTTAGGAAGCTAATTAGTGGCATTTTCTTATTTATTATTTGTATTGGCGATATAATCTCGCAAATTCTCATGTCCATCGCTGCTATGAAGCTTCTTCTGCAGAAATTATCTCTTTTATTGTCTCAACCTCATATTTTCAAAATCAGAGCGTCGCAGAAAGAACCAGTATGCTGGAGTTGATTACGCAGATATCACATTGCCTTTTACTCATGCACCATCTCCGTCATGTGAAGTGAGAGCGCCGAGAGAAAAGCCTAGCGATTTAGCGCGAGAAAAGATAGAGGAGGGATATGGGATCTTCGGCTCTGCGCAACAGATTGCCTGCGCAGCTGTGACGTACACTAATTAGCAGAGCGTTATTGCCGTAACTAAAAATGCCACTACTTCGCACATTCCGTGAAATTTCATTCGCCTATTCTTACACCGTGATATACCCTGAACTTGAACCGCAACTATCCGAACAGTCACCTTGCAGAAATCAGGCAGACTTTCGCCAAATAGATTGTACAGCATGGAGAGCTCGTGTCTTATTATTTTAATAACAATCCATTTTATTAACGATAGCTCAGAGGACATCGCCGGACCAGTGTAGATTATGTGGCACGATCCAATATTTTATTCGTGTTCAAATCTTGATCTCAGAACGAAACAGGCCTTTGTCGTTTAAACTCACTTCACAAAATCTCCGGTATGGTGGCCTCACCTGGCGAGCTTAACAAGAAACAAACACTCCGTTGTATAACAAGTTTCACAAAGGTGGCGCTAGGTTATTGTCAAAACTTGGAATTGGGTTGCGAAACGACCAGCCATGGAGGAAAGAAACAAAAAGGGAGAGGCCCTGACGTTACGTTCTTGAAGCCGGAAGGTAGTGACTACAGTGACGGTGCCCGGCACTTTAACATATACACTACAGTGACGGGGCCCGGTACTTTAACATATACACTACAGTGACGGGGCCCGGCGCTTTAACCTCAGCCCTGCAGTCAACACTGTAGCGACGTCAATGGCCGCACTTCTTTCAAACATTCTATCAGTGATGCCAACCCTAGGGATTTATCCCTAGATCTAGAGATTTTTTCTTTGCTTTAGGGATCTAGCGTCTTTTTGTGAAATCTAGGGATTTTAAGAGTCCGTATAATGGGCCTTTTTCATGGGTGCCTTGTGCGCATGCGCACCGGAAGTGCTCTGACAGCGACACTAGCGGCGAGCGCCCGAAACATTTTTGGTGACATCCGGCAAAGAACGTACGTACGGGCTCTCCGTGTTGGCCGCGCTGCTCCTTGGCAGGCAGGATCATAGCTTTTTTTTTTTTGCGATGCCACAGCGATGTGCTGCCGTAGGCTGCAGTAATGCCAGCGGAAAGCCTCCAAATGTGCGATTTTTTAGATTTCCTGCCGCGACACTTCAGGCAACGAGACGAAAGAAATGGGTGCAAGCAATACATCGCGTCAACGCCGACGGATCGCCGTGGGAACCGACAGCGAACTCCCGCGTCTGCAGCAATCACTTCGTAACAGGTAAAGAAACAGTGACTTGATATTCCTTATTACTTGATGAACAGCGTGTCTGTTGAGCGCATAAGTGTAACTTCGAGCCCTTTCCGAGCGGGACCGTGGCAGGTCGGCGATCGTGCATTTGTTTAGTACGCAGTTTCGGTTGTGTTAGCGCAGTGTGTCCTGTGTCGTACTCGCGTTAATAACAGAAACACTCAAGCTGTTTAACCGTCACATTTTATTTCAGGAGCGCCCTCCCGCTTTATGCCCCACCCGGACTACGTACCATCGGTTTTCAAGCACACGCCAATGAGATGCCCTGTGTCAATCGCTCGCTTTGACAGAGTGAAGAAACGGCAAGGTATAGGCTGTGTGTGACGCTGTTTGAGATTCGTCAACTGTCAGCATTTACGACCTTGCAGTAATCTTTCTTCATTTTGTATTCGGCACTTGATATTATTTTTCATTATCATGAAATCGCCCGTGTAATGCTGAATACGCCGGCTGTCGTGCGATTGCCGATGCTAAGCAGCATCGTGCAGTACTTGCGAGTGAAGCTTCTTGAATAGCGAATGTTGATTGCTCTTTCTGCCGCAATATAACTCGCGCTTTCGTCTTGCGCGAGTCAGTTACGGTATCGGCGGCAAGATGCTCCCTTCTCCAAACACCAACCAATTTTTAATGAGTCTTTATCTAGCAAAGGGAGATTAAGTGGTCACTTATTTATGAGTAGTACAGAGTTTTTATATTTGATGTTGCGCCTATCTTATTAGTCTTAAATAGCACATTGTTACACTGTCGCGAAATATATTTTAATGTTATTTATCAGCTTCAAGACTGGCAAATGCAAGTGGCCAAGCCAGCAGCGGTGCAACCACATCAGCTGTTGGACAGAGGACTCCACCGAGTATAGCAGCAGGCCAAAATAGGACACCACAGGATTGTCAACCAGTTGCCGGGGCATCTACTCCACCTCTTGGTCAAGGAACACCATTAAGCAGAGCAGCAAGTGCAATGTCATTAGGCTCTACGACCTGTGAAGATGGTGCAGTATTGCGTAGTGTACCAGCTGAACACGAAAAGAGCTGCCAGACGGATAATTTCTCTCTAGAGCGTATTATGCTGCTTGAAAGCCAATTAAGTGCAGAAAGAAAGAAGGTGCAAAAGCTAGAAGTACAGCTAAAAGCTGCTGAGGAACAGACAATACAGTGGAAAGCACATTACTACGAGCTGAAGGCTACAACACTGTGCCTCGATAACATGCAAGGTACTGAGCATATGTTGTATTACACAGGATTGCCTTCTGTGCAAGTGTTTTACGATATACTAAATTTAGTTTTGAACAATAACCCTCGGTTTGCAATAGACATAAAGAGCAGGTCACTCACTGCTGCCGAGCAGATGTATGCAGTACTGGTTCGCTTAAGGACAGGTATGGCCACACGAGAGATTGCTCGCAATTTTTTAATTTCAATGCCCTCATTCAGTCGTATATTTTCAGAATGGGTACTTATATTGCAGAAGGTTCTCACTGAAATAACCAGCTTCCCCACACTTCCTGAAGTACAACAGCACATGCCACTTCATTTTAGACGGTACCCAAACACACGTATAATACTTGACACAACAGAAATTCGTATACAAAAGCCCTCAAGCTTAACTGCCCAAAGACGAACTTTCTCCCACTACAAGTTCGCAAACACAATGAAATGTGTTGTAGGTGCAACACCTGACTGCTATGTTAGCTTTGTGTCGCCATTATATGGGGGAAGTACCAGTGACAGAGCTATTGTGCAACAGTCTGGAGTACTTGATCTATTCGAATCAGGAGATGGCATCATGGTTGACAAGGGATTCAAGGTAGATGACCTTCTGCCACGTGGTGTTGTCCTTCATATGCCTCCATTTCGTATTCCTGGAGAAGCGCAGATGAGTGCCAAGGATGTTGAAGCCACAAAGCATGTTGCAAGTGCACGGGTGCACATTGAAAGGGTCATAAGAAGAATCAAGGAGTTCCATTTATTGGACAGACCCTTACCTATAAACATGTTAGACATAGCAGATGCAATTTTCACAACATGTGCATTTCTCTCAAACTTTAGGCGACCACTAATAAATAATGGGAAGGAAGTGGAGACAGACACCATGTAATAGAACACGAAAGCATGCGGTATATTTATTCGGAGCACCTAAAAGGTGTCATCATGCACTAAAGTTTTATGATGCAAAGGAACGCACTATGTGCGTGTCAGCCTTCTGATAGTCATCTTCAGATGGTCCTCATCACAATGGTCAACTAGATAAAACCCCACAGCATACTTCTTGAAGGACACGTAGCCTGCACCTGTAGTGTAAAGAAATCCAAGGCGTCGGATACGTCGTGTCATGAGTTCTGGAATAATAGCAGCCTTATAGAAGTACACCAGGCCCTGAAGTATGTCTTTCCAAATTTCTGCGTCAAAATATATACGTTCCACTGATATGCAGTCTTGCAGGTCAGCATGGTCTGTGAAGACTACAAAGTCGCACCATGGCTTCTTCGCGACTCCCATCTGTCCTTGTACTTGGTAGTAATAATAATGGTCTTTCTTCAGGGTGACCTCACCATTAGTTACTGCCAAGTAAAAACCTTTGTCAGCGCAGGCGTCGACAACTCTTTGGCCAGCTTTCGAAGCGGGGCACTTCACTTCTAGAAGGCCATCCTCACTGCCATCTCTCACAAGGCGATCGGGCGATGCGGCGATGAAAGAATGCAATTCATGAATATGCAATCCTGTTTCCAGGACATCTATATTTTTGTCATATAGCTGCATGAATTCTAGATATTTTTGAACTGCTTTTGCTTCATTTTGTATTCCGTAGAGCCTGGGGTCACCACTCTTCATTATTTCTTTGCGAGGATAAAGTATTTCTTTAACAAGCCCTTCTGGCTTCAGGCAGTGCAGTATTCTGCGGAACTTTGAAGCAGTTAGCTTCCCGGTTCTTTCTGCGAACCATAGAGGGTTCTTATCCTGGCCTACAGTCTTTGCACAGATATCTGCCCTCTCGGTAGCTGTGAGCGACACCTGCTCCTTGAAATATTCATCGATCAATGTGAGGCACTTCTGCGAATTCATGTCCTCTGTGTCGTTGATGGGGCTCGCATTTTTCACTGGTGCTGGCCTCTCTGTGTAACGGTTCCACACCAGCTCAGGTGCATGTGTTGCAATCGCACTCCTGAACTTCAACAGCCCAGCCTGCCCAGCTGTTCTCAAATGAGGAGGAAGTTGTCGCTTAGCCTTAACGGGCACCGTCTTGTTAATCACATGTTTCTTAAAGGTGATGTCCACCAAGGGTTTGGTCAGCAAATGGTTTTGTCCTGAAAATAACAAAATGCGGGGACTTGTATACAGTTCATACACATGTTTTATAAAGCTTACTGGCCAAGATCTATTTTGACATTTGATTACACATGCGGTTATTTTGCACTAATGATGGACACTGCAAACTCCTGTGAATCCGATCAGCATGCTAGCTCACCTCTTTTCAAATACAGTGTTTCTCTATCAGCATGCTTACATTCTACATTAAGGTACCATTACAAGGAAGAGTGTAGATACCAGACCAAAGCTCCTTTTGAAGTCATTTGTCACATCGTCTTGTGTTCTACCACATACGTCCCTCCTTATTCTGTTCGCTGCATTTTACCTGATTAACTTGAACTGTGTTCTGAATAAAAACATTCACCTTACCTTGTGTTGGTGCCATCCATCTGCACGGGACACTCGTACAAGACGGCCTCTGGATACTTCGTATGGCAAACAGCAATGCAGCTATATGCTGGCACCTTTGGCTTTGACTAGGAAAATCAGAAGAAAAAAGTATTCACATTTAGATGCCTGTTAAATGCTCCTGTGAGTGGGCAAAACAAACGGAAAGAGAAAGCTAATGTTCGTTACAGAATATATATTTAAGAGAGCACGTTGTTGGGCGAGTCGGTCGTACATACTTAATACTTTAAATATATATTTAAGAAACGCGGACTCGCTGCACTACATTGAAGTGCGAGCGTACATTGATTTTCATTCTTTTTCTTTTCTAGCTGCACGGGCAAGGTTCTCGAAGGCGCTGTTATCCGTGCATGATATAGATAGCTTAAACGGTTTATGCACGGTCGGGTTGTTTTTTTTGTGTGTGTGTAAATACGGTAGAACATCAAATAATCGCCAGAACTATTCGCCGCGAACTACTCTTCGCAAGGTCATATAGGCCCGAACCAGTGACATGTGAATGCTTTTACGGCACGCATCGCCCACAGCCTGTGGCTCGACTCACTTTGTAAACGAAAAATGAATGTTTCCCGACAGCGAGCCGTAGCGGTGCCTGCACGTAGAGACGGTGAAAGCGCTGCCACCTCGCGAACGCACCGTTGTTAGGACACCGTTTTCTACATCGTCGTTCAGTGTTATATCATAAGGGCGGACAGCAAATTCGTGCACAGCATTTCACGTCTCTAAAAAATGTACTTACCCAGCAACGCAATCGCAGTATGCTTGGACGACGGCCCCTGCTCCGCCTTTAGCAAGCGCTACGACTTGCTTGTAGTGGCCAGCTTTCATCGAGCACAAACATATGCTGCGCAACACAAGTTCGGTCCCTGTTGGTTGTCCGCACATCAAATACTCGATCCGGCGAATGTACCTTTCCTCTTTGAACATCCAGCCTTTATGCAACTGCCGGTGCGACTCGCCGAAATGGCTGTCGATCATGTTGTCAGTCACTGGCGGCACCAACTCCAAATCGCAGCTCCACTGACCGCCGGAGTCGTGAAGTTTCTTGAAGTCTTCAATAGAAAACATGTCGAAGAAAGCTTCGCAAGAGTCGACAGGCGGTTGCGAAAATCAGCGGTGACGATGCAAGCGTACTGTGTAAACTTTAAACAGCAGCAGTCACAGCACAACGCAAAGCAACAAAGAGTGTCATGCCGCCGCGTCAACCGAGAGCCACCGTATTTGCTTTCGGCTCTCGCCGCTAGAGGCGCTCTCCCATCGTGAAAAAGGTCAATTTTCACAAAGGCTTCTAAACAGGAAGCAACCCTGCTTCGGGCTGGCTGCCTCATCGATTACCGAGTGTGATCAGATAACAATATGCGCCGCGTGTGAGGACTGCAACACCATGATCGCAAGTTACTTCCAAGCATCTCTTCAAACAAGTCGGACAGCAGGTCACTGAAAGT